>NW_027597506.1:0-77588 GCF_964194155.1 Cetorhinus maximus | reverse complement strand
CGTGAGCAGGGGCTGGATCGAGGTGCTACGCGATGCTGCGAGGGGAATGGTGATGGGAGGGATTAAGCCATCCACTGAGTCACACAGAATGTTGTGCCCAAGGCCAGTTTTCCACCATTAATCACCCTGATATCTCTCAAAGTAATGGGATAATCAACAGTTGAGAGCAGAATTAGGGTAATGCTGGAGGAGAGCCGCTGTGCCACCAGAGGGCAGCTACCTTATACTGCGTGCTTACCAGCTGGGTGTACCCTGAGAGCACAGAGGAGAGCAAAGGCCCACTGTTTGGCTCCCGATTCATGAAAATATGAGTAAGTTGAGACTTGACTTAGAGTGCAGGGCGCTCGAGACAACAATAGGATTTTGAATCAATGTTTTCCAAAGCTCTGGATCATGGGGGTTTTGGGAGAGAGAGGATTTCCTTTGCTAAGTCTGGATCTGTTCTAGATCATTGAAAAGAGATTGTCAGGATTAGTCAACATGAGAGGGAGCACGAGCGAGGGAGAGAGGACGAGCAGCTGAGAGCACACAAGCAAGTGGGCGAGCGAGAGTCATAAAATGGTCACAAGACGGGCCATTCGGCCTGCTATTTCCATGCCAGCTCTCTGCGAGAGTAACTTAGCAAGTCCGCCTGCAAGCTTTCTCCCTTCAAATGCTTATCCAACTTGCTTCTGAAAGCCACAACTGAATCTGCCTCCACCACCCTCTCAGACAGTGCTTTCCAGGTCTTAACCACTCGACATGTAAAAACATTGTTCCTCTTGACGCATTTGGCCCTTTAGTCAATATCGTCTTAAACAACCTGCCCTCCTGGTTCTCAGCCCCTTTTGCCAGTGGGGACAGTTTCTTCCTGCCCTGTCCAGACCCTTCGTGATTTTGAACACCTCTATCAAAGCGGGAGAGTGAACGGAGGCACGAGAGAGAGAGAGAGTGAGAGAAAGGAAGTGCGCACGAGAGAGAGAGAGAGAGAGAGAGAGTGAGAGAGAGGACGTGCACACGAGAGAGAGAGAGAGAGAGAGAGAGAGTGAGAGAGAGGACGTGCACACGAGAGAGAGAGAGAGAGTGAGAGAGAGGACGTGCACACGAGAGAGAGAGAGAGAGAGAGAGTGAGAGGGCGAGAGCAGGAGTGAGAGAGAGCAAGAGCACACACGAGAGAGAGTGAGTGTGAGCGAGAGTGTGCGCGAGAGTGAGTGCGCGCGAGAGCGGAGAGAGTGAAAGCGAGCGAGCGAAAGTGAGAGAGAGAGCGCACAGTGTTGTCTTTTGAATAGGACATTGAACCAAGGCGCGATCTGTCCTTTGCAGCGGCCGGAGAAGATTCCACGGCCACTATTTTGAAAGGAGGTCTACATTTCACAGCATCACAGGATCATTACAGCGCAGGAGGAGGCCATTTGGCCCATCGAGACTGCACTGGCCCTCCGAAAGAGCATTCTGCCTAATCCCACTCCCTTGCCTTATCTCTGTAGCCTCGCACACTCTCTTTCCTTATAGCAATCCAATTGCCTTTTGAATACCCTCGATCGAACCTGCCTCTCAGAAGTTCGCTCCAGACTCCAACCACCCTCGGGGGTGAAAATCTTTTTCCTCAAATCAGGTCTATTCCCTTTGCCGATTATTTAGAACCTGTGCCCTCTGGTTCTTGATGTTCTCGAGTGGGAACAGGTTCTCACTCTTTACCCTGTCCGCACCCCTCAGGATCTTGAACACCTCTATCAAGATCTCCTCTCAGCCTTCTTTTCTCCAAGGGAAAAACAGCCCCAACCTCTCCAAATCTATCCTCCTGGCTACAGCCCTCTATCCCTGGAATCATTCTCTGGAATCTCCTCTGTACTCTCTCCAATGCTTTAATGATGTAGTGGTTATGGCATCTGATACGAGGAGCTGCTGCACCAGTCTCCTGTGTTAGGCTATTCGGACCACTGCCAATTCCTGTTGAGATTGCTACTCCGCTATAAGCATTACCATCCTGTTCACTGGATCTGTACGCTGAGGTCTCCTTTCTGGGCTAGAGTACTTCACCGGCTGTATTAGCAGAGTGGGACGTCCCGAGGTTGCGGCAGGCGCTATATATTTCTTTTCTATCGATCTTCAAACCGTTCTGCGCTGACTGATGCCCCCCCCCCCCACCCCACCCCACCCCCCACACCGACGGTGACGAAACATTTTAACATACAAAGCCCAATCCTTTTCCCCAACTTCACTTTATACGCTTTACAGTCGACCACCCGGGGGAGTGCGGCGTCAACTGCGTCGGATTGAGCCTGTTCTGTAAAATTAGCCCAGGCAAGTGACAGGAATTTCAGTTCTTGTTTCAAAATGAATTCCGACCGGCGCTTCAGGGGCACGGAAGGCTTGAACGAGCAGTCGGAAATCAGACAGCCGATGCTGCCTCCTGGTGGTACTTCTCCAGCACCACCCCCAAGGCAGCTCCAGGCCCCAACACAAGGCAGGTTTAAAATACCAGTCAGGAATGCAGGGCAAGGAAGGTGAGTCATCTACTTCTCCACCGACAGCGCCTTTAACAGGGTGATAACTCCCCAAGGCGTTCCATACGGCTAGCGTTACTGGACTGGTAACCCAGAGGCCTGGGCTAACCATCCAGGGATGGCAAGTTCAAAAGGAGGGAATTCGATTTAGACGACTGAATAAATCTGGAGTTGAGAAGTTAGATCTCGGGAACGGTCGCGGCAAAGCTGGTTCGCCGACGCCCTTTCAGGGAGGGGAAATCTACGCCCTTACCCAGTCTGGTCTACACGTGACTCCCAGGCCCACAGCCATGAGGCCGACTCTTAACTGCCCCCTCTGAAGTGAAGTGGCCCATCACGCCCGCTCAGTTGCAGCCCAAGGGCAGTTAACTGCTGTCCCTCGCCCTCATCTTGTGAGCGAATTACAACCAAAATAAGCTGCAGGCGGTAGCCAGAAAGGTAGGGTTTTGTGGAGGTCTTAAATAAAAAAGAAAGACTTGCATTTATATAGCACCTTTCACAGAGTCCCCCACAGCGCTTTACAGCCAGGGAAGTGCTTTTCAAAAGCGTCGTCACTGCTGTCATGTAGAAAACGGGGTGGTGCCGGGGGGGGGGGGGGGGAATGCAGCAAACCTGAGCACAGCAAGATCCCACGGAGAGAGAAAAACCCGTGAGAGAAAAGGCCGGATCTTCTGTTTGCAGCACTGTTGGGACGAGAGGTAAGGGGGCCGGGGGGTGGGGTTGGGGGGGGTGGATATAACTCCGCAGCTCGCACGGGGCAGGGTCACGCATGAAGGGGCTGTGCCCACGAGTCTTTGGTGCCCGTGTGCGCGTGTCCAGGGCCTAAGTGGCAGAGTATTTAGTACGCTAATCATTCCTTAACGAATCACCGCACCCTTCCCCTCATCCCCAAACCCCCACTCAGCCTGATCCACAATGTGTTGAGTACAGAGCTCAATGAGCTATAATCAGGCACAAACTGGCAGAGTTTCCTGGATTAAATCCAAGATTTCTTTGTACTGATTTTTTTTTAAACATCTTTATTTAAATGTGATCCCGGCGGTGACAGGTTTACTCGTTTTATCTTTAAAGAATTAGGGGATGTAGCCAGGGAGGACGCTGCCTACGAGGTCACCCACAACCACCCTCCCTCCCCTCTCACCCCACCTACCCCACCGGCCGCCCTCTCCACCACCCAACCCCGCAACCCCACCCTGCTGGCTGTGTCTCTAACCCTACACCCCACCGCCACCTACTTCTGCCGGTCTCCCCGCTACCTCCCCACACCCCACTCCACCCCACCCCACCCACCCAGCCGCCCCTCTTCCCACCCCCATCCCCCCCACCAGCTGCATCAATCGTTTTAAATCTCACGCGGGATCTTGCTGTGCACAGAGTACCTCAACGGGGCTTTGCAAAGCGAATTGCTTCCTGGGGAATATCTGACAGGAAAAGAATTTGCAGGGCCAAGGGGAAAAAGTGTGTCTGTGGGGGGTGGGGGTGGGGCGCGTGGCAAGAGGCAAATAGCTCCTTCAGGAGGGTCAGCATAGACATGACAGGCCGAATAGTCTCATTCCGCGCCGTGGCGATACGAGTTCAGCACCGACTGCCACGAGATGATTTGTCCCGCCTGCCTTCTCTTCCTTCCCCGCCCCCACTCCCCCGAGGGCATCGACTTCAAAGCCCTGTCCCCCGCCCCTCTCACTCTCTCTGTCATCTCTCCCAGCCCGACAACCCTCCGAGGTCTCGACCCCGCTCCGGTTCGAGCATCCCCCGATTTTAAATCGCTCCACCGTCTGGGGGGACCGTGCCTTCAGCCGCCCGGGGGCCCCCGAGCTCTGGAATTCCCTCCCTAAACCTCTCCGCCTCTCTCCTCAAAACCAACCCCTTTGGCCAGGCGGTTCTAACGGTCTCCCTGTTTGGCTCAGTGTCAGTTTTTGTTGGATGGCACTCCTGTGACACGCCTTGAGGTGTTTTACTAGGTTAAAAGTGCTACGTCAACGCAAGTTGCTGCTGTGTTAGGCCCCTCAAACTCCAGGAGCAGCCCACACTTGCCAGAGGAGACACTCTGGACAGTAATCGGGACCGGAAGCTAGGGATCGGGAGAGAGAGACCCCCGCCCCCTTGATCTTGGGCTGCCTTGGCTCCATATCTGTCTGCTCAGCACAGCTCAGCTCAGGGAATTCGGACATTGTCAAACTGGTATCAGGTGGAGACCTGCTCAGCTGTCAAACCCGCATATCACTCAGTCCCCTACGTGCAGCTTCCAGTCAGAAGCTCAAAGGAAAGGTGGCGGACGAGGCTTATCAGGACAAACTGCTGGGAACCGGGGAGGTGGGGGGAGCTCAGGGGAGTCGCACACTGGCCTCAAGAGTCAGAAAGGCGGTGGGGTCTGAGTCCTGCGGCAGGGACACGAACGAGCACACTACCCAGACTGGGCGCTCGGCTGCGGTGCTGAGGGAGTGCTGCACTGTTGGGAGCGGCTCATGTGTGGGAGGCTCCCACGTCCACTGGGAAAAAAAAGAGCTGAGGAGTTGCCCTCAGGGGCCTGGCTGATAAGTTAATCCCTCCAGGACGAGGTCCTTACAACAGGTTATCCGTTTGTGGGAGCTTGCTGTGTGCAGATTGGCTGCCAAGTCTCCTCCATTACAACAAGTGACTACGCTTAATCAGGATTAAAAACAAAAAAAACTGCGGATGCTGGAAATCCAAAACAAAAACAGAAACAGAAACAGAAATACCTGGAGAAACTCAGCAGGTCTGGCAGCATCGGCGGAGAACAGCGCAGTTGACGTTTCAAGTCCTCATGACCCTTCAACAGAACTTAGTTGACGTTTCGAGTCCTCATGACCCTTCAACAGAACTTAGTTCTGTTGAAGGGTCATGAGGACTCGAAACGTCAACTGTGCTCTTTTCCGCCGATGCTGCCACACTTAATCAGGACTTCATTTAGCTGTAAAACACGCTGTGGGGGGGTGTCCTGAGGTTGTGAACAAAATTTTATTAAAGCAAACTGTGTTCTTTTGCTGCAGAAACTACGATCTGAAGAGGACTCCTGAGGCACATCTGGTTAATAGTTGAGCAGATATGACCATAAGTTGATCTCAAATATCTAACCCAGCTATGGTTAAACTGTAACTTAGGACACAGTGCTGCCTGAAAGGGGATATTTTTGGTAGAGCAGTATGTCACAATTGTGACGTTTAAAACATCGCTATGTTTTGGAACTGTCTCTTAAATTGAAGGTAAAGCGGATGTTGGGTGGGGGGGGGGTGTCACGTGACCTGTTCTGAAGTCTGCTTGACAACCGGCCTGGGGCAGTTAAAGATCAAAGGGAGGCCCAGGTTGTGTTCCTGGGACGATGGTGTAAGGTATTCAGGGTTGGAGGCAGCAATCTCGGAGTTCACAACAGCTAGACTCTGAGTCTCCCAAAGTCCCAGAATGGCGTTGAAAGTATTGGGTTTTAAACAGTAGTGCTGCAAACTGTCCGTTTACTTCTAAGATGAAAGAGAGTTGGGGGATGCAAGGCTAACGTGTGTAATGCAGCCAGAGGGAAGAGTGCAGAGGAAGCCATTTTTGAGATCAGGTTACAGGCTTCCCTACAAATCAATGAATAGCACTGACAGACCGCCGTTTTATGCCGTCGGCAGGGGAGAAGAGGCTGCTTGGCTTTGTGAACTACCATTGCCGGATGCAGGAGGGAGACTACATCCCGCAGCCAGCTCAGGATCCTGGAGACTCATCCTGGCGTGGCCTGAGGGGAAGAATAATCGGGACAGGCTTTACTTCTGGTGGGTTGGGGGGTGGTGCAGGGGGGGATTTAGGAAATTCTCTGAAAACTAAGGGGAGCGCCTGGAGACGATCACTCCCAAGTTACTACTTGATGCAACAGGGAAATGTGAACTGGGAGCAACCATGAACTATTTGCTATAAGGACTGTGAGAGTGCAGTATGTGATAAGTATGAAAGCCAAACGTTCCTTTCTGCACTTTAAAGTATAAGCTATCTGCCTTAAGAAAATAGGGTTTAGTCAATAACTCCTTTGGTATTTTGTCACAGCAAGAGTTTTAAAACATGAAATCGCATTGTGTCATTCTTTTTCAGCTATTAACTGGAAGGCTGAAGTTTTCTTTTAAAGTTATTCGTCTCCATGGAGACGGTAACAAGTTACACAGAATCTGCGCGAGCTCGCTCGGCGGAGGTAAGGCTCTCAGGCTCGGTCAGGAGCCTCACTGACCAACTCCGGCGGGTACATTCAACACCCCTTGAGTCTCCAGTAAATCCTCTCAACGCGGCATCTCGGGAGAGCAAGAGTCTTCGACCTCGACAAAAGCCACCAAACCTAAAACAGGTTTTCCTCTGGGTGCGCGCTCACTTTCGGGGGTCGCTGCCGAGGCCGGCATTTACAGCGGCATCCCAGTCACCCTCGAGCAGGTGCCGGTGGTTCTGATACGGTGGAACGGCCTGCTAGGCTGCTTCTCGAAACCGGTTAAGAGCTCACCACCTCGATCTGGGACTTCGAGTCCCCCTTTAGGTCCAGACTGGGTAACGACAGAAAGTCTCCCTCCCCAGAAGGGCTCTGGTGAACCCAGATGGATTTACTTATACTGGCCTTTATTTCTGGATTTTTTTTATATATAAGAACTGCCACACGGATAAGACCGGAGAAGCCGGGGGTCGCTTGCCTTAGAGAAGGGTTAAGAGGAGATCTGACATGGGGGGGTCCAAAATCACGAGCAGTCCGGACAGAGTAGATGCAGAGAGAGAGAGAAGCTGTTCCCCATTGGCAGAGGGGTCGAGGTTCAGAGGACCCCATTTTAAAAGTGGGTGGCTAAAATCCAATGGCGACACGAGGAAAAGCTTTCTCACCACGCGAATGGTTAGGATCCGGAACGCGCTGCCCGAGAGTGCGGCAGAGGCAGATTCAATCGAGGCTTTCAAGAGCGAATTGGATAAGCGCCTGAAGTGAAAAATTGCCGGGGCTAAGGGGAAAGGGTGGGGGGCGGGGGGGGGGAGCGGGTCCAGCTAAATTGCTCTGGCAAAGCGCTGGCGAGGGCTCAATGAGTCGAATGGCTGCCTTCTGTGCTGTAACCATTCAATTATTCTAATGGTGGGGTTTGAATTCGTGATGTTAATCCAGCCACCAACCCTGGTCCAGCAACAGAACCACCGCACGATCTGCCCGATTTCATCTCGCAACGATTGCCAATCGCTGACTTCCCATTTCGAAACGTGACTGCTCCCTCCTGACCATCGCGCTTCTCGTTTTTAAACCCCGTCTCCATTTCCTCCAGCCAGCTCGATTACTTTATTTCGCAATCTGAAACTCTGCCTCGGTCTGTGCTCCTCGTTGCAAAGCCTATCTCCAGGCTCTGGAACCAGCTGACTTGACCAGATCTCAGACGCGACGCGACTCTGCGCGCGAACCTGTCCGCCTTCTCAGTCTCAGCGCCCGTGTGCCAGCGGGACCAACAGGGTCGGGGGGGCATGGGGAAGGATGTGGGGGGGCAAGGGGCAGCCTTCTCCCACCCTGCTCTGATATCTTTGCGAGAACTGAATATTGCGCTGTGGTCATTTTGAAGCTCGGAAGTTTCACTTTAACATTGGTTCACGCCGGGTCTGACACTGGCCCGAGAGACCCGGTCGGCGCCGTTGCGAAGTGACCTTGCCCCGCTCCGGGGGGTGTCGGCCGACCTTCCCGCTTTGCTAAGCCTAAGCCTCCCAATATCTGCAGCCAGGCGGAGGGGGCCGGGTGAGGCAGCCAGGCGCAAGGAGCATATTTCTCTTAAAATAAAATAAATTTTAAAAATCATAGCAGCTATTCCATTTACGAATACAGGAGTTTAGCAATTTAAAGCGTTTCAACTTAATGTTTCTATGGTTTTTTTTTTCCTGGTGAGAAAGATCCTTCAGGACCTAACTACAGCCCTTACATTGGACAACCTGATTCGCTTAACACGGTTTTGTTTAGAGTTGCACTTTTCAGGAGCACAGCTACAACGTCAAAGAGAGGTCTCAGCTCACAGCCTCCATGACGCTGGCTACACAGGCAACAACGTGCGTGAGAGTTTGAAGTCTCTCGTCCTGAAGCCAACTGCTGGCATTTAGGTAAGCGCCTCTATCGCCAGTAAAACGACCCAAGGAACTTCACAGGAACCACTGCCAAGTGGAATCTGAGACCGGGCCGCGCGGGGAGATATTAGGGCAGGCTTGGTCAAAAGCTTGGTCAAAGAGGCAGGTTCCGAGGACATTTTGGAAGGCGAAAGCCAGGGGGGGCGGGGGGGAGAGACGGAGAGGTGTAGGGAGGGAATTCTAGGCTTTATGCTCTAGATAACCGAAAACATGGCCAACAAAAAGTGGAGCGACGGAAAATCAGGGATGCTTGAGGGGCTAGAATGAGAAGAGTGTAAGAGATCTTGGGAGGGCCGGAGGAGTGGAGAGATACAGGGACAAAGCCATGGGGCGGGGGGTGGGATCTGAAAACAAGACAAAAAAAAACAGCCAATTTCTCAACTCATTAGCAGATTCAAGACGTTACTTTTCAATCCAGGGCCTGTTCTCCGCCCCCGGTGCCCCACAGTACAGGGGTGTGTTCTGCCGGAACTAACTAACTGAGCCGTGCTGCCGAGCGACTTGGAGGTTGCTGAGCAACGGGCAAAGCCGGCAACAAACCACAGCGGAGAGGAGCCAAGGGGCTGGGCGGAGGTCCGAGCACAGACACCCACATCCGCCAACGGGACCCTGCCGTTAGCCCCAGGGGCAGGTCACCGAGACCTCCCTCGAGCTTGCTCAGCCTTTCCATTAAAGATATTAGCTGATCTGTAATTTTAATCCCATCCGCTCTTAGTTCTGTAACCCTCACCCAACAAAAATCTATGGAAATTTCGAATCGACCCTCAGCTTTTTCAGGGATTAGGTGGAGGGGGGAGGGGAGGGTTGGTCGGGTGAGGCGGTGGGTGGAAGTTTCAACCTTCCACTGCGCTTGTGTGTGAAGAAATGCTTCCTGATATTGCTCCTGAATGACCTACCTCCAATTGTAAGGATATTCACCCTTGGTCTGGGGGAATTTCACAACATTGACGTTCCCTCTCTCTTGCCCTCTTGTAGGAGGCACTCGTTAAGGTGCATTTCCCCCTCTTTTCACCCAACTCGCCCACAACCTGCTGAGGGTAGCCATTAGTTTAGAAGCATCATCGATCAGCATGAACACATGCACGCACACACACACACACACACTCCAGCAAGGCTCAGCGAATAGTGAAACGGAATGGGAACACTAGCTGATTTCCCCCTCGCCCTGACCCAGGAACACCGAGGTGCAACCGTATCTTTCCTCGCTACCGCACCATAAGAACGCAGAACTCGAGTGAGGTGGTTAAACCTGGATCCACCCTGCAATGCACGGCCACGGCAGCCAATGCACCTATCCACACGGCGGGCTGGAGGACACGCGAAAGCTTTTCGTTCCAACTACCGCCACAATTCATCTTCAGAGTCACAGCGACACGCTTCTCGGTGTCTCAGGTGTGACTCAGCGGGTCCGACTCTCGCCCCAGGCAGTCCTTGGGTTCAAGCCTCTCAACCCAGAGACTTCGGCAGGTAACGCAGGCTGACGCTCCCAGCGCTGCACCCTAACAAGTGCCGTCTTTCGGCTGAGACGGGTGACTGAGGCCCCGCCTGCCCTCTCAGGAAGGGGGGGATCCGTAAAAGATCCTGCTGCCATTATTTTCCAAGGAGAGAGAGAGAGAGGGAGGACGCGTTCTTCCTAATACTTATCGTCTGACCAACATTGTCAAAGCAGGCTATCAGATCATTTAACGCACTGTGGGATCTTGCTGTGCGCAAACTGACGCCTGCTGCTCCCCATGTTACAACAGGGGCTAATTGGCCAGGCGACAACGTGTGAAGGGAGAAGGTCCTGTGCGTTCCAGGTGCAAGTGTCGCTTAAACATGGACTAATTGACTAACGGGGGGTGGTTAAGCAACTAATTGGCTGCAAAGCGCTTCGGAACATGCTGACGTTGCCCAAAGATGCTATATAAATGCAGGTCCCATTCTGACTAGAAAGGTTGGCCGCGTGCTCCGAGCTACCGACTGATTCCCGGATCCCCCGCCACGCACCGGGCCGCTTGGCCCTTTACCTGTGGAAGAAGAGCAGGAGCGACAGGAGGTTCTTGTCCACATTGCGGTTATAGCCCTTGCTTCTCAGGTTACTGAGGCGGTCTGTGGCAACGCTCGAGCTCGCCCAGTCCTCGGGCCCTCGCTGGCCACCTTTCGGGGACGAGGTCCTCAGGTGGTTATTGTTGTTGTTGTTGTTGTTGCTGTTGCTGCTGCTGCAGCAGCCGCGGAAGCGAGAGGCGGACATCTCACGAGCGGACAGCATGGTCTCCCCGGACAGGGCAGCCTGGGAGGAGGTGGTGATGGTGGCGGTGGTGGTGGGGTTGGCACGGAGTCCCACTCTCAGCGGAAGCTGCTTCCTGTCTTACGCACGGGGAAGGGCCACCCTCGGGGGTGCTCGGGCACGTCCCAGAGATCGACGCCCACTCTGCCGTTGGCAGGGCTGTCACCGGCTTCCTGGGACGGTGGGGTTGAGAGACACGGGGGTGTCTTTCACTGGGTGGCACGCTCGTTTGGAACTGCACGGGTAGCGTCTCCAGTCGCGCCTGTCGCAGACTGGCGCAGCGGAGCAATTACAATCCAGCTCTCTCCGCAGTGACTTTGCAGTCTTTCGTCTCGATGCTGAGAAGTCCAGGTTCCCTCGTTCTTAATATTCACAGCAAGCATGGCCCATTATCCCACGCTTGGCACTGTGACTGGTTGGCAAGGAGCAAAAAATACTCCCACCATCTTCTGTTCTGACTCTGTGCCAAGTCGCAAGATCTCTCCAAAACCCTTTGCTGCCGATACGAAAAAGGAACAGGGGGCAGCCATGCAGCCCCTCAAACCCATTCTGCCTTTCAATCAGACCGCGGCTGATCTGTATCTTAACTCCGTTTAGCCCCCTTGGTTCTTTAGCCTTAATACCCTCACCCAAAAAAAAAAATAAAACCAATCTCGGTCTTGAAATTTTTAAGTGGCCTCCGGCTTCGACAGAGGAGAGAGAGTTCCAGATTTCCACTCCCCTCTTGTGTGAAGTGCTTCCTGACATCAGCCCTGAATGACCTGGGTCTAACTTTAAGGGTATGCCCCCTCGTTCTGGACTCTTCCCCCCCCACCCTCAATAGCGGGAACCGTTTTTAAGTAAATCCTTACCACTTTGACTATCTTAATTTGATCACCCCCTGAATTTTCAATACTCCAGGGATGACGAGTCCAGTTACCCTCCATGTTTTAACCCTTTTTAATCCCATTACCCATTTGGGTGAATCTGGGCTGCACCCCCTCCGAGGTCCATCGTCCTGGAGGTGTGAGGCCCGGAACTGAGCACAGTTACTCCCCGATGATCGAGTCTGACCAAAGTTTCACATGGCTGAATAACAACTTCCATTTCTTTCTATTTCAGCCCTGGCGATATTTGCACACTGCCTTACTGCAATTTCTATACTTACACCCACAAAACCTCGCTGCTTCCCTTCAGTCCCGAGCATCTTCCCCATTTAGGAAACACTCTCTCTCTGAGCTGTGCGAGGGCTGCCCAAAGTGGGTCAAGCCTCGATGGTTGACCACTGATCCCTCTCCCTTCCTGGGGCTTGTACTGGGTTGTGATTGATAAGCGCCAGTGGTGCTGGTATTCTCGTGGGTCGGTTGGCTCAAAATCTCTCTCCCCCAGAGGCATCAGCGAGGTCTATTCCACTGCGCGTCAGCTTGTGACTCAGTAAGCAGCGCGCTCTCGCTCGAGCTCGGAGTCAGGAAGCCGGCGGGGGGTTGTCCATCGAGGCTGGCACTCCCGGTGCAGTGCTGAGGGAGCACCCGCGCCCTCAGAGGTGCCAGCTTTCGAAGGCGACATCGAAACACTCTGCCCTCTCAGGCGGACGTAAATGGGAGAAAAATCCCTATTTCCCAGGAGAACAGGGCGGTTTCCGGTGAATCAAACAGATAGTTCGATCGCGGTCACACTGCCGTTTGTGGGAGCCCTTTTGTCCTGTTTTCCCCGTTGCACTTCAGAAGTACTTTATGGGCTGTGAAGTGCTTTGGGGGCATAGTCAGGTTGAGAAAGGTGCTATCCAAATGCAAGTCTTTATATATATTTTTTTCCCAGTCAGGAATTAGTCCAGCTCCCGACTGGAGGTGTATGGAAAGGGCAGCGCCAGCTAGCAACACAGAGGCTCACGGCCCTGTGGGGAAAGAGGATCTTCCCAATAACCCAGCCTATTCCCACGCTTACGCAGTTTTAAGCCATTCGTTCTTCTCCAGAGGGGGGGGAGGGAGGATTATCCAATTTGACTGATGTCGAGGGGCCAGTGGGGAAGGGATTTCCCCAGCGCTGAAACAGCTCAGCTGATAAAGCTCGGTACTTTCCACCCAGCACCAAGTTTGTGGCAGAAGGCATTTCAGAGTCTCAGGCACCATGAACACACGCTGCTGACTTGCACCACAGCCATTCACGGGCCAGGTCAACAGGCGGGACCTGCGCTCAGAGCACAAAAGAACACGCCTTCTATAAAAGGAGGCAACAAGCGACCGACGTCTGACAGGGGCGGCCAGTTTCCGTGCTGCAAGGTCGACGTAACTGGGTCAACAACTGCGCTCAGAGAGCTCGCGAAGGGGCCGCGAAGACCAAAACCATATTAGCCGGCGCGCTATCAGAGGGCGGTGGGCCCTGCCACTTTCTGTCCTGCCGCACCGCGCTGCGCTCAGTGTGGGTTTAAACGCCTCTCTCACACGCAGGAGTTAACCCGGGCTGCAGTAAATAACTTCCCCGTCTGCGACCCAGAGTGACATTTCAGCGCACAATGGGGCCTTGGCATGCTCCCTTTGAAATGGTAATCGGGGTTATTAGAAGTGGTTGCACGCGGGCACCAGTGGGAGGTGACGCAGCCGACAAACAAGTGCTGGAGGGAAGGGGGCAGCCTGCATACAGACAGGGGACGGACCAAAAGGCTTGAGCGCCCATCTCCCATTTTGTAGCAGCCCCATGAAGAAATCTAATTTTTTTGTTTTAAAATCCAAAGAGCAAAATAAAATCGGAGAGTAACCCCGGCAGTTAGTCACGGAGCCAGAAACCTCATCCTTTCCACCCCCCCCACCTCTCCCCTCAAATTTTACCCTCTGGAGCAGGTAACTGAAGTGTTTCTTTCCCCTGGGATGGTTTCCCCCCCCACCCACACGCTGATGGAAGAGCAGAAAGGGGAGGGGGGAGGCAGCAATGTCCTGGCTTGCATCGCTTCGCAGGCGGAACTGAAAGCAGCGGGCACTAGCTCATTATTATTCTTCAAACAGAGTCAACCTCCACATAGACCAGAGAGGGGATTACCCACGCTATCTGCAATCAGACAGCACCCCCTACCCACCCCCCCTGACCACCACCTCCCACATCTTAACTTTGGGACACAGATGTAAACGTTCACTGCCCCAGAGGCGGCGACAGCAGTGGCTCTGAGAAAGAACAGAACTCTCTGCGTTGGCATAGCGCCTCGGCGCGTTTCTCGGGGCTTCCCGAAGCGCGATGGCCGTCGCGAATCCTCATTTCGCCAAGCAGAGGATAAACCAGGAAATACTAATTGGATTTAAATCATGTACAGAATGAAAATTAAAGATTTTGAAATACAGACTCGATTAACAGATAAAAAAGAAAAACAATTTAAAACGGAATTCAACATTAATTATCTTAGAGCAAACAGAGAAACGAGCTTTTACAAAGCAAGATCCCACACACAGCAATTTGAGGGAGGACCAGTGCTGGTCTGTGGGTTGCAGGTGATTGGGGGTGGGGGGGTGGGGAGAGGGGGAATGAAGGGGAGGAAAGTTGGTCAAGGCAGCAGGAGGAGGTCTCCCAACTGTTCAACACAGTAACCAAAAAGGACCTTAAGCATCCGTGCTGCAGCTGCTGAATCAGACTCCTTGGTCTACCGTCCCACGCAAAAGAAAGACACCTGTGACAATACACTGGATTATCTTAGATGCTGTGTTAAAACAGGGCTAAAGCGAAGGGTTGTATGTCTTGGAATGTTTAGGGTTAAGGGCTGGCTTGATTGCCAAGAGCCAGGCCTTTCGAGAAGAAATTAGGAGACACTTCTACGCACCAAAGGTGGTAGAAGTTTGGAACTTTCTTCCATACTGCTGGATCGATTGTTAATTTTAGGGAGTTGAGATGGAGAGATTTTGGTTAAGCAAAGGTATTAAGGCAAATGGGGGTGGATGAGGTTAGGTGGGAGCGTACTTGCATTGGAAGCAATTCATAGAAGGTTCACTCGGCTTATTCCTGGGATGAAGGGGGTTTCTGTCTTATGAGGAAAGGTTGAGGAGGCTGGGACTATACTCACTCAAGTTTAGAAGAATGAGAGGTGACCTCATTGAAGGTTCTGAGGGGGCTTGACAGGGTAGAAGCTGAGAGGATGTTTTCCCCCCCCCACCCCCATGGGGGAATCTAGGGGCCATAGTTTCAAAATAAGGGGTCTCCCATTTAAAGCAGAGATGAGGAGGAAAGCCTTCTCTCAGAGGGTCACTCGTGTTTGGAATTCTCTCCCCCAGAGAGCAGTGGAGGCCGGGTCATTGAATGTATTCAAGGCTGAGTTAGACAGATTTCTGAGGGTTATGGGGGACAGACAGGAAAGTGGATTTAAGGCCACGATCAGATCAGTCATAACCTCTTTGGAAGGCAGAGCAAGCTTGAGGGGCCGAATGGCCAACATCTGTTCCTATTTCTTATACACTTATATAGGTCACAGGGCAGCCATAATAGCATTAGTGGGATAGGCTCGAGGGGCTGAATGTTCTCATGTTAAACCCGCAGTCTTGGTGCCCAAAGGTGAGAAGGCAGAGCACCAAGCCAAGCTTGATGACACCTCCTTCCGATGAGGAATCACATCATTTCAACACTGTGATATCTTCTGAAGAAAATTCTGGTAAAGGATCCCAGTGGAATTTAAGAAAGGATGTAGCCACTCACCAAAAAAAGAAGCTTGCCTGTCACAAAGACAGAGATCACTAACCCTTCATGCTGAAACATGCCCAAACATAGACCTGTCCAACGGCAAACTAACAGAACCAGATTCAGGTGTCACGTAGGAATGATGAACAAACTGTGCAAGATGGAATGAATCAGGGAGAACTGATCATTTGACGCAAGGGAGTGGTCTTATCTGTGCTCACATACCAGGAGGGTGAGGCACTCATGAAGCCACCGCTCAAATCCATCAACATTATTCACCTCAACAAATTCATGTGGGAGCAGCTTCCATACTCTCACTACTTCTCCGCCACCCCCCAGCCTCTCGCATACCGGTGCCCTGTCCAAATCCCCCCCCATTTACCGGTGCCCTGTCCCAAACCCCCCCCATTTACCGGTGCCCTGTCCCAAACCCCCCCCATTTACCGGTGCCCTGTCCCAATCCCCCCCATTTACCAGTGCCCTGTCCCAATCCCCCCCATTTACCGGTGCCCTGTCCCAATCCCCCCCATTTACTGGTGCCTCTCCCCCAATCCTCCCCATTTACTGGTGCCTGTCCCCCAATCCTCCCCATTTACTGGTGCCTCTCCCCCAATCCTCCCCATTTACTGGTGCCTGTCCCCAATCCTCCCCATTTACTGGTGCCTCTCCCCAATCCTCCCCATTTACTGGCGCCTCTCCCCAATTCCCCTCCATTTACTGGTGCCTCTCCCCCAATCCTCCCCATTTACTGGTGCCTGTCCCAATCCTCCCCATTTACTGGTGCCTGTCCCTCAATCCTCCCCATTTACTGGTGCCTGTCCCTCAATCCTCCCCATTTACTGGTGCCTCTCCCCAATTCCCCTCCATTTACTGGTGCCTCTCCCCCAATCCTCCCCATTTACTGGTGCCTGTCCCTCAATCCTCCCCATTTACTGGTGCCTGTCCCTCAATCCTCCCCATTTACTGGTGCCTGTCCCAATCCTCCCCATTTACTGGTGCCTGTCCCTCAATCCTCCCCATTTACTGGTGCCTGTCCCTCAATCCTCCCCATTTACTGGTGCCTGTCCCTCAATCCTCCCCATTTACTGGTGCCTCTCCCCAATTCTCCTCCATTTACTGGTGCCTGTTCCCAATCCTCCCAGTTACTGGTGACTCTCCCCCAATCCTCCCCATTTACTGGTGCCTCTCCCCCAATCCTCCCCATTTACTGGTGCCCTCCCCCAATCTTCCGCATTTCCTTGTGCCTGTCCCCCAATCCTCGCCATTTGCTGGTGCCCTCCCACCATCCTCCCCATTTACTGGTGCCTCTCCCCCAATCCTCCCCATTTACTGGTGCCTGTCCCCCAATCCTCCCCATTCACTGGTGCCTCTCCCCCAATCCTCCCCATTTACTGGTGCCCCTCCCCCAAACCTCCCCATTTACTGGTGCCCTCCCCCAATCTTCCGCATTTCCTTGTGCCTGTCCCCAATCCTCCCCATTTACTGATGCCTCTCCGCCAATGCCCCCCATTTACTGGTGCCTCTTCCCCAATCCTCTCCATTAATTGGTGCCTGTCCCCAACACCCCCCATTTACTGGTCCCTCTCCCCCGATCCCCCCCATTTACTGGTGCCTGTCCCCCAATCCTCCCCATTTACTGGTGCCCTCCCACAATCCTCCCCATTTACTGGTGCCTCTCCCCCAATCCTCCCCATTTACTGGTGCCCTCCCCATTTACTGGTGCCTGTCCCCCAATCCTCCCCATTTACTGGTGCCTCTCCCCCAACCCTCCCCATTTACTGGTGCCTCTACCCCAATCCTCCCCATTTACTGGTGCCTCTCCCCCAATCCTCCCCATTTACTGGTGCCTGTCCCCCAATCCTCCCCATTTACTGGTGCCTGTCCCCCAATCCTCCCCATTTACTGGTGCCTGTCCCCCAATCCTCCCCATTTACTGGTGCCTGTCCCCCAATCCTCCCCATTTACTGGTGCCTCTCCCCCAATCCTCCCCATTTACTGGTGCCTGTCCCCCAATCCTCCCCATTTACTGGTGCCTGTCCCCCAATCCTCCCCATTTACTGGTGCCTGTCCCCCAATCCTCCCCATTTACTGGTGCCTGTCCCCCAATGCTCCCCATTTACTGGTGCCTCTCCCCCAATCCTCCCCATTTACTGGTGCCTGTCCCCCAATCCTCCCCATTTACTGGTGCCTGTCCCCCAATCCTCCCCATTTACTGGTGCCTCTTCCCCAATCCTCCCCATTTACTGGTGCCCCTCCCCCAATCCTCTCCATAAACTGGTGCCCTCCCCCAATGCTCCCCATTTACTGGTGGTTTTCCCCAATCCTCCGTATTTACTGGTGCCTCTCCCCCAATTCTCCCCATTTACTCGTGGTTTTCCCCAATCTTCCCCATTTACTGGTGCCTGTCCCCAATTCTCCCCACTTACTGGTGCCTCACCCCCAATCCTCCCCATTTACTGGTGCCTCACCCCCAATCCGCCCCATTTACTGGTGCCTCCCCCCCCAATCCACCCCATTTACTGGTGCCTCACCCCCAATGCTCCCCATTTACTGGTGCCTCCCCCCCAAACCTCCCCATATACTGGTGCCTGTCCCACAATCCTCCCCATTTACTGGTGCCTGTCCCACAATCCTCCCCATTTACTGGTGCCTCTCCCCCAATCCTCCCCATTTACTGGTGCCTGTCCCCAAACCTCCCCATTTACTGGTGCCTGTCCCCCAATCCTCCCCATTTACTGGTGCCTCTCCCCCAATCCTCCCCATTTACTGGTGCCTCTCCCCCAATCCTCCCCATTTACTGGTGCCTCCCCCCCAAACCTCCCCATTTACTGGTGCCTGTCCCCAAACCTCCCCATTTACTGGTGCCTGTCCCCCAATCCACCCCATTTACTGGTGCCAGTCCCCAATCCCCCGAATGTACTGGTGCCCTCCCCCAAACCTCCCCATTTACTGGTGCCTCTACCCCAATCCTCCCCATTTACTGGTGCCTCTCCCCCAATCCTCCCCATTTACTTCTGCCTGTCCCCCAATGCTCCCCATTTACTGGTGCCTCTCCCCCAATACTTCCCATTTACTGGTGCCTCTCCCCCAATCCTCCCCATTTACTGGTGCCCTCCCCCAATCCTCCCCATTTACTGGTGCCCTCCCCCAATGCTCCCCATTTACTGGTGCCTGCCCCCCAATCCTCCCCATTTCCTGGTGCCTGTCCCCCAATCCTCCCCATTTACTGGTGCCTGTCCCCCAATCCTCCCCATTTACTGGTGCGTCTCTCCCAATCTTCCCCATTTACTGGTGCCTCTGCCCCAATCCTCCCCATTTACTGGTGCCTGTCCCCCAATCCTCCCCATTTACTGGTGCCTGTCCCCCAATCCTCCCCATTTACTGGTGCCTGTCCCCCAATCCTCCCCATTTACTGGTGCCTGTCCCCCAATCCTCCCCATTTACTGGTGCCCTCCCCCAATTTTCCCCATTTCCTTGTGCCTGTCCCCCAATCCTAGTCATTTACTGGTGCCTCTCCCCAATCCTCCCCATTTACTGGTGCCTCTCCCCCAATCCACCTCATTTCTTGGTGCCTCTCCCCCAATCCGCCCCATTTACTGGTGCCTCTCCCTCAATCCTCCCCATTTACTGGTGCCTCTCCCCCAATCCACCCCATTTCTTGGTTCCTCTCACCCAATCCGCCCCATTTACTGGTGCCTCTCCCTCAATCCTCCCCATTTATTGGTGCTCTCACCCAATCCTCCCCATTTACTGGTGCCTGTCCCCAATCCTCCCCATTTACTGGAGCCTGATCCCAATCCTCCCCATTTACTGGTGCCTGTCCCCAATCCTCCCCATTTACTGGTGCCTGTCCCCCAATCCTCCCCACTTACTGGTGCCTCTCCCCCAATCCACCCCATTAACCGTTGCCTCTCCCCCAATCCTCCCCATTTACTGGTGCCTCTCCCCCAATCCTCCCCATTTACTGGTGCCTATCCCCCAATCCTCCCCATTTACTGGTGCCTCTCCCCCAATCCTCCCCATTTTCTGGTGCCCGTCCCCAATCCCTCGCATTTACTGGTGCCCGTCCCCAATCCTCCCCAGTTACAGGTGCCTTCTTCCCAATCCTACCCATTTGCTGGTGCCCTCCCCCAATTCTCCCTAGTTACTAGTGCCCGTCCTCAATCCTCCCCATTTACTGGTGCCCTCCCCCAATCTCCCCCCACCATATACTGGTACCCTGGCCCAATAACCGCCCCACATTTATAAGAGGCCCATTCAATCCCCCCCCATCACACAATTTAGATGCCTGACCCAATCTCCGCCCTCCCACCCCACTCCATTCTGGGCCCTTCTCAAAGTCCCCATCCCCAATCCTCCTACGCTGACTTCCTTCAATTCCTCCATTCACTGGTGCCTACCCCCAATCCCTACTCTCCCCCAGCCCGTTTAGGTGCCCTCACCAATCTAAGCCACCACCCCACTGAGATAGCACCTCCACTTCTCCACTCTACCATATTTATGCACCCATCTCCGCCCCTCCTCAACCTCACCCCCCCCCCGCCCGCCCCACCGACTCCCCACCCAAATTTAAGTGCCCTCCGCAATCTCTCCTCCACGCCTACCCTCCTTCCTCCAAATTTAGGTGCCCTTCCCACAATCTGCCCCATTTTCCAGTGCCCTGGTCCAGTGTCCACCCCACATTTACCAGTGACTTCCTCAACCCCTTCTCTCCCCTCAATTTAGGTGCCCTCCCCAATCTGCCCCCTGGCCCATTTAGGTGCCCTCCCCAATCTGCCCTCCACCCCATTTAAGTGCCCTCCCCAATCTACAACCCCACCCCATTTAAGTGCCCTACCCAAGTTCTCCTCCCCTCCAAATTTAGGTGCCCTCCCCACCATTCCCCCTTCCCCTCCATCGACTGGTGCCTCCTCTCAATCTGCCCCATTTACTGGTGCCCTGGCCCAACGTCCACCCCACCTTTACCAGTGACCTCCACAATCCAGCCCCCTCTCCGCCCAATTTAGGTGCCCTCCCCAATCTTCTCCCCCCTACCCCCCCAACATTTACGTTCCCACTGCAATTTTTCCTCTCCCTCTCCATTTAAGTGCCACCTCCCAATCCCACCCCCATTTAGATGTCCTCCCCCAACCTCCCCACGCCCCCATTTACTCGTGCCTGCCCCCAATTTACTGGGGCACTGGCCCAAGGACTGCCCCAAATTTAACAGCGTCCTCCTCAATCTCCCCCCCCCCCCACCCACCAGCCCTATTTAGGTGCCCTCCCCAATCTCACCCCCCCCGCCCCATTTAGGTGCCCTCCCCCAATTCCTCCCATTTAAGCACCTTCCTCCAATCCCACCCTGCCATTTTGTTGCCCCTCGCCCCATTTAGGTGCCCTCCCCAATCTTCTACCCACCCTCCCCCTCATTTAGGTGCCCTGGCTGCCTCCCCAATGAAGGACTGAAGAATAAGCATCAGGTCAGTCACTGCATTGAAAAGAATCACTATTCTACGTTACTGGCGCCATGTGACCGGGAGGAAGTTGGTGAAGGCAGTGAGGAGGTCACTGATATCGACGATAGACCAGAGTGGGATATACAGAGCCCTACAGTCCCCCTTTGGCCAGGATTTTGATCCGAGAGTCACTTTATTCAGCAGGGTAAGGGTTACTCACTGTGTAACTGTACGGAGTCACTTTATTCAGCAGGGTAAGGGTTACTCACTTGTAACTGTACGGAGTCACTTTATTCAGCAGGGTAAGGGTTACTCACTTGTAACTGTACGGAGTCACTTTATTCAGCAGGGTAAGGGTTACTCACTGTGTAACTGTACAGAGTCACTGTTTATTCAGTAGGGTAAGGGTTACTCACTGTGTAACTGTACAGAGTTACTGTTTATTCAGCAGGGTAAGGGTTACTCACTGTGTAACTGTACAGAGTTACTGTTTATTCAGCAGGGTAAGGGTTAATCACTGTGTAACTGTGCAGAGTTACTGTTTATTCAGCAGGGTAAGGGTTACTCACTGTGTAACTGTACAGAGTCACTGTTTATTCAGGAGGGTAAGGGTTACTCACTGTGTAACTGTACAGAGTCACTGTTTATTCAGCAGGATAAGGGTTACTAACTGTGTAACTGTACGGAGTCACTGTTTATTCAGCAGGGTTAAGGGTTACTCACTGTGTAACTGTACGGAGTTACTGTTTATTCAGCAGGGTAAGGGTTACTAACTGTGTAACTGTACAGAGTCACTGTTTATTCAGGAGGGTAAGGGTTACTCACTGTGTAACTGTACAGAGTCACTGTTTATTCAGGAGGGTAAGGGTTACTTACTGTGTAACTGTACGGAGTTACTGTTTATTCAGCAGGGTTAAGGGTTACTCATTAACTGTACAGAGTCAAAAGATATAAACAAAAAACTACTGTGGATGCTGGAAATCCAAAACAAAAACAGAAATACCTGGAAAAACTAAGCAGGTCTGGCCGCATCGGCGGAGAAGAAAAGAGTTGACGTTTCGAGTCCTCATGACCTTTCAGCAGAACTGAGTAAAGTTAGGAGAGGGGTGAAATATAAGCTGGTTTAAGGTTGGGGGAGGGTGGTTGTAGGGACAAGCAAGCAGTGATAGGAGCAGATAATCAAAAGATGTCACAGACAAAGTAACAAAGACGTGTAAAAAGTGGTGATATTATCTAAGAGAATGTGCTAATTAAGAATGGATGGCAGGACACTCAAGGTACAGCTCTAGTGGGGGTGGGGTGGAAAGACTGACAGGGCGTTACAGGTATAGATTTAAAAATAATGGAAATAGGTGGGAAAAGAAAAATCTATATAAATTATTGGAAAAAACAAAAGGGAGGTGGAAGAAACGGAAAGGGGGTGTGGATGGGGGAGGGAGTTCAAGATCTAAAGTTGTTGAATTCAATATTCAGTCCGGAAGGCTGTAAAGTGCCTAGTCGGAAGATGAGGTGCTGTTCCTCCAGTTTGCATTGGGCTTCACTGGAACAATGCAGCAAGCCAAGGACAGACATGTGGGCAAGAGAGCAGGGTGGAGTGTTAAATTGGCAAGCGACAGGGAGGTTTGGGTCTTTCTTGCGGACAGACCGCAAGTGTTCTGCAAAGCGGTCGCCCAGTTTGCGATTGGTCTCTCCAATGTAGAGGAGACCACATTGGGAGCAATGAATGCAGTAGACTAAGTTAGGGGAAATGCAAGTGAAATGCTGCTTCACTTGAAAGGAGTGTTTGGGCCCTTGGACGGTGAGGAGAGAGGAAGTGAAGGGGCAGGTGTTGCATCTTCTGTGTGGGCATGGGGAGGTGCCATAGGTTGGGCTTGAGGAGTAGGGGGTGATGGAGGAGTGGACCAGGGTGTCCCGGAGGGAACGATCCCTACGGAATGCCGCCGGGGGGGCGAAGGGAAGATGTGTTTGGTGGTGGCATCATGCTGGAGTTGGCAGAAATGGCGGAGGATGATCCTTTGAATGCGGAGGCTGGTGGGGTGATAAGTGAGGATAAGGGGGACCCTATCATGTTTCTGGGAGGGAGGAGAAGGCGTGAGGGCGGATGCGCGGGATATGGGTCGGACACGGTTGAGGGCCCTGTCAACCACCGTGGGTGGAAAACCTCGGTTAAGGAAGGAGGAGGACATGTCAGAGGAACTGTTTTTGAAGGTAGCATCATTAGAACAGATGCGACGGAGGCGAAGGAACTGAGAGAATGGGATGGAGTCCTTACAGGAAGCGGGGTGTGAGGAGCTGTAGTCGAGGTAGCTGTGGGAGTCGGTAGGCTTGTAATGGATATTGGTGGACAGTCTAACACCAGAAATTGAGACAGAGAGGTCAAGGAAGGGAAGTGTCAGAGACGGACCATGTGAAAATGATGGAGGGGTGGAGATTGGAAGCAAAATTAATAAATTTTTCCAGGTCCCGTCGAGAGCATGAAGCAGCACCGAAGTAATCATCGATGTACCAGAGAAAGAGTTGTGGGAGGGGGCCGGAGTAGGACTGGAACAAGGAATGTTCCACATACCCCATAAAGAGACAGGCATAGCTGGGGCCCATGCGGGTACCCATAGCCACAGCTTTCATTTGGAGGAAGTGAGAGGAGTTAAAGGAGAAATTGTTCAGTGTGAGAACAAGTTCAGCCAGACGAAGGAGAGTAGTGGTGGATGAGGATTGTTTGGGCCTCTGTTCAAGGAAGAAGCTAAGGGCCCTCAGACCATCCTGGTGGGGGATGGAGGTGTAGAGGGATTGGACATCCATGGTGAAGAGGAAGCGGTTGGGGCCAGGGAACTGGAAATTGTTGATGTGACGTAAGGTGTCAGAGGAATCACGGATGTAGGTGGGAAGGGACTGGACAAGGGGAGAGAGAAGGGAGTCAAGATAACGAGAAATGAGTTCCGTGGGGCAGGAACAGGCTGACACGATCCGTCTGCCGGGACAGTTCTGTTTGTGGATTTTGGGTAGGAGGTAGAAGCAGGCCGTCCGAGGTTGGGCGACCATCAGGTTGGAAGCTGTGGGAGGAGGATCTCCAGAGGAGATGAGGTCAGTGACAGTCCTGGAAACAATAGCTTGATGTTCAGTGGTGGGGTCATGGTCCAGGGAGAGGTAGGAGGAAGTGTCTGCGAGTTGACGCTCAGCCTCCGCGAGGTAGAGGTCAATGCGCCAGACAACAACAAAACCACCCTTGTCAGCGGGTTTGATGACAATGTTGGGGTTGGACCTGAGAGAATGGAGTGCAGTAAGTTCAGAGAGAGACAGATTAGAATGGGTGAGAGGAGCAGAGAAATTGAGACGACTAATGTCACGCCGACAGTTCTCAATTAAAAGATCAAGAGAGGGTAAGAATCCGATTCTGTACGGAGTCACTGTTTATTCAGGGTAAGGGTTACTCACTGTGTAACTGTACAGAGTCACTGTTTATTCAGGGTAAGGGTTACTCACTGTGTAACTGTACAGAGTCACTGTTTATTCAGAAGGGTAAGGGTTACTCACTGTGTAACTGTACAGAGTCACTGTTTATTCAGCAGGGTAAGGGTTACTTACTGTGTAACTGTACGGAGTCACTGTTTATTTAGCAGGGTAAGGGTTACTCACTGTGTAACTGTACAGAGTTACTGTTTATTCAGCAGGGTAAGGGTTACTCACTGTGTAACTGTACAGAGTCACTGTTTATTCAGCAGGGTAAGGGTTACTCACTGTGTAACTGTACAGAGTTACTGTTTATTCAGCAGGGTAAGGGTTACTCACTGTGTAACTGTACAGAGTCACTGTTTATTCAGGAGGGTAAGGGTTACTCACTGTGTAACTGTACAGAGTCACTGTTTATTCAGCAGGGTAAGGATTACTCACTGTGTAACTGTACAGAGTTACTGTTTATTCAGCAGGGTAAGGATTACTCACTGTGTAACTGTACAGAGTTACTGTTTATTCAGCAGGGTAAGGGTTACTCACTGTGTAACTGTACAGAGTTACTGTTTATTCAGCAGGGTAAGGATTACTCACTGTGTAACTGTACAGAGTCACTGTTTATTCAGCAGGGTAAGGGTTACTCACTGTAACTGTACAAAGTCACTGTTTATTCAGCACGGTAAGGGTTACTCACTGTGTAACTGTACAGAGTTACTGTTTATTCAGCAGGGTAAGGGTTACTCACTGTGTAACTGTACAGAACTGAGAGGTTTCGTTTTATGGGAGGATGGGGGGGGCGGGGTGCTGCTCACCGAGAGGTTAAAACTGGGGAGATTATACGACTCACCCTCACCACAACCTAGAAAACTGTTTCTGTCCTCATGGGAACACAAACATAAATGCTGCACAGGCACGGGAATAGAATGTTCCAGAATTTCTTAAATGTTGCAGACACTAATGTAATGTTTGTGATGACATGGGGATCTTTGTTTATGAATTCCAGCTGGTTTGTGCTGCCCACTTTCACAATGTTACAGAACAGGCGTGGGAGCATCACAAAGGATTCCTTTTTCAATAGCAAAGTGCAGCAAAACGCCAACAGAGGCAGCAGTCACCCGACTGCTTGAAAACACAGGGCCCACCTGCATTTCAACCTGGGTACAAAATGGGTTCACCAGGCCTGCTGAGTGTGCCGGGATTGTGTTGGGGGAGGGAGGGGGAAACTGGGACTGGGTCGGGGGTGGGGAGGGAAAGGGTCCGGTTGCTGTTGACTTTAATGGCAATGGTTACAGAAGGCCCAGTGTGCGAGTGTGCTTCAGGCCAATGGGTTCCACTGTCAGAGCACAGAGGTGGACTGTTGTGTTTTTCCTGTTCAGCCCCTGTGACAGGCTAGGGAAGTACAGCGCAGCGGGGGCAACATCTCGGAGCAAGTAAAGGCGGTGATCCTGGCAGCTCTCCCCCAGCCAAAGGCTATTTGCTTGGACTGTGGAACTGCCTTTGGCCATTCACTCACTTCAGTGTCTGAGGTCCTGACCCCTTCACTCTTTCCCCCTCACCCTGACTCTCCCTGGTCCCTTCACTGATTCCCCTTGCACCTCACTCCAGCAGTCAGGCTCCGCTCGCACCCTCCCCACCCCTCCCCCCTACTCAGGTTCCCCTCACTCCACCCAGGCTCCCCTTGCACCCCACAACTCCCCTCGCACCCTCCCCGCCCACCACCCCCGCCCCCCCCCCCCTCCCCACGCAGGCTCCCCTCGCACCCTCCCCACCCCCTCACCCAGGCACCCCGCCCCCTCACTCAGGCTCCCCTCACGCCTCGCTGTACCTGTCCTGGGAGTGTTTGATGGGGACAGTGTAGAGGGAGCTTTACTCTGTATCTAACCCCGTGCTGTACCTGCCCTGGGAGTGTTTGATGGGGACAGTGTAGAGGGAGCTTTACTCTGTATCTAACCCTGTGCTGTACCTGTCCTGGGAGTGTTTGATGGGGACAGTGTAGAGGGAGCTTTACTCTGTATCTAACCCCGTGCTGTACCTGTCCTGGGAGTGTTTGATGGGGACAGTGTAGAGGGAGCTTTACTCTGTATCTAACCCCGTGCTGTACCTGTCCTGGGAGTGTTTGATGGGGACGGTGTAGAGGGAGCTTTACTCTGTATCTAACCCCGTGCTGTACCTGTCCTGCGAGTGTTTGATGGGGACAGTGCAGAGGGAGCTTTACTCTGTATCTAACCCTGTGCTGTACCTGTCCTGGGAGTGTTTGATGGGGACAGTGTAGAGGGAGCTTTACTCTGTATCTAACCCCGTGCTGTACCTGTCCTGGGAGTGTTTGATGGGGACAGTGTAGAGGGAGCTTTACTCTGTATCTAACCCCATGCTGTACGTGCCCTGGGAGTGTTTGACGTAAACACAGTCTCCGAAATAGAAAATGTTTCCCTCCAGTAATAACGTTCCTCGTCTGAATGGCACGAACCCCCTTATCTCTTTCGATGGACTGAGCCGTGCAAGAGCTGGGTACGTTTCAGCGTGGCCAATCTGGAGACAGAGCTCCATCGTGTGGCCACAAGCAGCCTGCTCCCAGTGCCCCAGACAAACTCCACACCACATTCCCGGGAGGAACTAATTATGCCATTTAAATGGACACGCCGTCAGGCATGCATGATTCAAACATGTGATACTGCCACACTCCCCCCAGGAGGCTTTTCCGAGAGGTCTGGAATAAAGCTGCTACTGTCAACTAAAACCCGATTGCCCCTGGGAGACTGGAATGGTCTGACGTCCTTTCTGAGGAACGTGCCAATCGTGGCTCAGTGGGTAGCACACAGCGATAAGTGCTGGGCCTAGCCAGCGACACCCACATGCCGTGTAAGAATTAAAAAAAGCAGGTGGAGGGCTAAAGATCTCGGATTGTAAAGTTACACACAGTTGCAAGTTACACAAATAGGTGGTGGAGAGGCGTTGGGGGAGTGGGGGCGTGGGGGGGGGGGGGAGAGAGAGAGAGAGAGAGAGAGAGAGAGAGAGAGAGAGAGTCGAGGCCATGGGCAAATAGGGCAAGCACAAGACGGGTGTGGGTGGGGTGTGGGAATAGGGGCAGCAGAGCTTTAATTAGGTTTCAGATACCATCACCTCAAGGAGATCATCTCAATATCAAACAAAACACGGAGCTATTTTGAAGGTGCAAGACAGGCCCCCTGTGTACCCAGCAGCTTTCACAAAAGATAGGAGCAGGAGGAGGCCATTCGGCCCTTCGAGCCTGCTCCGCCATTCAATATGATCATGGCTGATCTTCTATCTCAACACCGTACTCCTGCTCTCTCCCCATTCCCCTTGACGCCTTTAGAGTCTAGAAATCTCTCTATTTCCTTCTTAAATATACTCAGTGACTTGCCCTCCACAGCCTCTGGGGTAGAGAATTCCACAGGTTCACCACCCTCTGAGTGAAGAGGTTTCTCCTCATCTCAGTCCTGAATGACCGACCCCGTAACCTGACAGTGTGACCCCTTGTTCTAGAATCCCCCCTCCAGACACAGGAAACATCATCCCTGCATCCAGTCTGTCCATTTATCTGCTGCCATAAGACCATAAGACATAGGAGCAGAAATTAGGCCATTCGGCCCATCGAGTCTGCTCTGCCATTCAATGATGGCTGATAAGTTTCTCAACCCCATTCTCCCGCCTTCTCCCTATCCCTGTCAGAATTTTATACCTTTCGAGGAGGTCCCCTCTCATTCTTCACAACTCCCAGTGAATACAGGGCCTAGTCGGCTCAATCCCTCCTCATGCGACAATCCTGCCCACCCCAGGAATCAGCCTGGTGAACCCGCGCTGTGCTCCCTCCATGGCAAAGTGTATCCTTTCTTTGGTAAGACGATATTGGTGACAACAGTTTATCCTCTTTAAAGACAGGTTGAAGGAAGGAGATGAGCTCTGGTGTGAAAAAGGCGGCAGCAGCAGGAGCGCAGACTGGCTGAGCTGGCCCAGTGCATTTCGCCGCAAGTTGCCGCAGCATCGGAAAGAAAGAACCTGCATTTCTATGGCGCCTTTTCGCCACCTCAGGGTCCCGAAATGCTTCACAGCCGTGGGAGCGCTTTTCTGGGTCAACTCACTGTTGTCACGTAGGAAGCACTGCGTTCTAATTGCGTACAGCAAGCCCCTACGAGCAGCGCTGATATAAATGGCCAGGTAAATCCATTCGCTTCAGAGGGCCCATGTGAAACAAAAACAAAAACAGCTGGAAAAACTCAGGTCTGACAGCGTCTGCGGAGAGGAACACAGCTAACGTTTCGAGGCCGTGTGACTCTTCGTCACTCCAGGGTTATACTGGCCTTGGAGTGAGTGCAGTGGATCCACCACAATGATACCAGGGTGCAAAGGGTTAAATCACAAGGACAGGCCACACAGACTAAGATTGTATTCCCTTGAATGGGGAAGATTAAGGAGCGATCTAACGGAGGCGTTTAAGATGATTAAAGGATTTGATGGGGTTGATAGAGAGAAGCTATTTCCTCTGGTTGTGGGGGAGCCCAGAACAAAGGGGGCATGACATTAAAATTACCCCCTCCTCCCCCAAATTCAGGGCAGATATCAGGAAGCACCTTTTCACCCAAAGGCGACTGGAAACCTGGAACTCTTCCCCCACCCCCTGCCACGCAAAAAAATGCTGCTGAGGTTGGGAGATTGGGGTAGCGTTGAGAAGCCAACTGAAAACGTGATACTGAGATCGACAAGCTTTGTTGGACGAGGGTATTGACGATTTCAGAACCAAGGCGGGTTGCGATACAGGTCAGCCGCGATCTAACTGAACGGTAGCACAGGCTTGAGGGGCCAAATGGTCTCCTTCCGCTGCTATGTTCCGACCTCAAAAGTCGTTCTGCTGTTACTGGTGGCTCGCAACGTCATGGGAGCAGTGAAAGAAACAGCGCTGAGGCAAGCCCGAGCTGACGTACGTGTTAGCAGGCTCGAGCATTCGTTTACTCTGGACTTGGTGTACAGTTAACAGAGAGAGAGGGAGCGAGAGGGAGCGAGAGAGAGAGAGAGAGAGGCAGCACATTCACTGTGGGGACACGCCACACGCTCACATAGTGGAGCTCTTTCCATCCAGCGACTCACATCTTCTAATGATACATTTTTAATCAGCCTTTCTTCTGAATGAAGCACATTGTCCTGTTTAGTGAGGGGGGGGGGGAGAGACGCATTTTGACATTTTAGCTCATTAGGAGCTCCATATAAAAACAACTAGACGGAACTTACAAAGGGTTTCAGTAAGATAAATCAGGAAAACATTTCCCACTGGTTGGTACCTAGAAGGCATCGATTTAAGGCCATCGCTGAAGGGAATGAAAGGAGACTTCAGGTTTTTTTTAAATTAAAAAGACAAGTGTTGTTGGAACACAGAATTTCCAATTAGAAAAAACTGGAGGCCAGTAAAAATCCAGAAAGACGTTTTAAGAACAGATATAAATACATGAAGAAAGATGTTTTTTTGCCTCAAAAGGATGTGTGTGTATGGGGGATGCGGGGGAGAGGATAAGGGAATGATTTAACAAGCTCTTTCAAAAGAGCAGCCACAGCTTTGATGGGCTGAATGGCTTCCTTCCGTATTTAACGGTTCAACCCCACTCCAAGGCCTGAGCTTAAAATACAAGGCTGACACTCCGGTGCAGTACAGAGGGAGCACTGTAATGAGACGTTAAGCTGGAGGCCCCCATCTGCCCTCTCTGAAGGGGCGTAAAAGATCCCACGGCATTATTTCAAAAAAACAGCCCGGGGACTCTCCCTGTGGTCCCAGCCAATATTTATCCCTCGACCAATGTCACAGAAACAGGTGATCTGGTCATGATCCTGCCGCAGCTTGTGGGAGCTTGCTGTGCGCAAATTGGCTGCTGTGTTTCCTGCGTTACAACACCGATATGGAGCAGCGGGGCCGAGTGGCCCGTTTCTGTGCCGCAGGTTCGATGTATGGTTAACACCTGGAAGCAGCTCACTGGCCGCAAAGCACTTTGAGGCATCCGGCGGCTGTGAAAAAAAGCTTTACAAACGCAAGTCTCTCTTTCTAACCGCTCCAGACGAACTCGTGCGCGGAGGGGAGCCCACGCCACACGGGAGCAGATATCCCGTGCAACCGTGATGCTTACGTGAACGTGACGGTAATCTACTGCTCGGTGAAAATAAAAGCAGAGAGAGGAAAAAAAAAAAACAGGAGTTTGATTCCCTCTATCCCAGGCCGGGCATCGCCCTAGCCAGTGACACCCATAGCCCCACGAATGAACATCAAAAAAACCTCACACACACAGGACATACAGTACAGAAACAGCCCATTTTCCCCAATAGGTCCATTCTGGTATTTACCCTCCACACGAGCCTCCTCCCACCTTCCTTTAACTCACCCTATTGACACGTCACGTTACATCGCAGAATCACTGACCTTACGCAACCAGCGCGTTTGCTCCCTCTAACATCTTGCACAAGCCTAGAGCCAGGCTATTTCCACCCCCCGCCAATCCCCCTCCGCCAAGTGCAACCACACGAGAAGGCAGTTCTCACCTGGTGCGGGTGGTCTGAGTGTTAAAGAGTTTTGATCTTTGCACTCTGTGGAGCGGGCGGCCCAGTTTCTACACGAGGAGCAATATCTACACGAGGCTCAGGTCAATGTCAGGGGAACGAGATTTCCCACTAGGTCACAAACGGATTCAGCATCGCGAGCAGCAGCAGCAGCGGCAAAACGTGGCTCTGCGCCTGCTCGAACGATGCTCGCCGACACAAAATAGCTCACGGCCCGCCCGCTCCCACTGTGCCGCCCTGCTTGGCCGATGTTTGTAGGCACTTTCGGCCTCACCGGTTCCCCCCTCCGTGGGCCTCGGGGATTATGGAGCCTGCACGCTTTCTCACTGGCTGGTTTGCCCTTCTGGATTTTCACATCAACAGCCGACTCAGCCAGTCTCAATGCTGGGGGGGAGGGTGAGGCTCACCCGATCACAGGAACATCGTCGCCGCCCAAATCACTCGCCATCGCGTACCGGAGGCGCTGTCTTGGGGGTGAGGTGTTAAACCCTCCCCAAGGGGGCATGAAAGATCCCAGGATTTCTACCCCTGCTCCATATTTACCACTTCAATTGCCATCACTAAAAGACAGATGATCTGGTCATTTGCACCACTGCTGCTGGTGGGAATTTGCTGCATGTAAAATTGTTTGCTACGCTTCCTATATTACAATAGTCACTGTTCGCCAAGGGAAACCCTTCACTGCCTGTAAAGGGACCAAGGCCGCGAAAAGCGCTATAAAAATGCAAAACAAAAACAGAAATACCTGGAAAAACTCAGCAGGTCTGGCAGCATCGGCGGAGAGGAACACAGTTGACATTTCGAGTCCTCATGACCCTTCAACAGAACTAAGTAGAAATAGGAAAGGGGTGAAATATAAGCTGGTTTGGGCAGGGGGGGGAGAGAGAGAAGAAGGGCGGGGGGGTGGTTGTTGGGACAAGCAAGCAGTGATAGGTGGAGATAACCAAAAGATGTCACAGACAAAAGGACAAAGAGGTGTTGAAGGTGGTGATATTATCTAAAAGAATGTGCTAATTAAGAGTGGAGAGCAGGACGAGCAAGGTGCAGATAGCTCTAGTGGGGGTGGGGTGAAATAAACAGAGGGTGGAATACATTTAAAAATAATGGAAATAGGTGGGAAAAGAAAAATCTATATAAATTATTGGAAAAAACAAAAGGGAGGGGGAAGAAATGGAAAGGGGTGGAGATGGGGGGAGGGAGTTCAAGATCTAAAGTTGTTGAACTCAATATTCAGTCTGGAAGGCTGTAAAGTGCCTAGTCGGAAGATGAGGTTTCTGCTTGCTTGTCCCAACAACCCCCACCACCCCCCCCCAAACCAGCTTATATTTCACCCCCTTCCTATTTTTACTTAGTTCTGTTGAAGGGTCATGAGGACTCGAAACGTCAACTTTGCTCCTCTCCGCAGATGCTGCTGAGTTTTTCTAGGTATTTCTGTTTCTGTTTTTGTTTTGGATTTCCAGCATCCGCAGTTTTTTTTGTTTTTATCTCTATAAAAATGCAAGCCTTTCGGTTTGGCTGTTCAATGGGTTTGTCTGAAAGCGTCTGGGTCCTGCCTGTTAACACTGAGAGCTAGGTACCAGAGGCAGAGGGGGGAAAGTAGGGGTGGGAGGGATTGACCCCACTGTGTGCCGCTCCATGAGGCTGGTGCCCACCCCTCCAGCTGCCAGGGGTAATCACAGCTGAGCTTTGCAATTGGGGCGTCCGCTCATTTCGTAAGAGGTGTGCCCTTCACCCAATGCACGGCCAGCTACATGCCCGTAAGCAGCACTGGGCTGGCTTTACCCAGATGCCCACCCATCCTAATCAAGCACAAAAACCTGGGCCCAAGTCATTCATGAAACAAACCGCGCACACGCATCGGGCGCACGATACTGAGCTTGTACAGCGAAGCCTGCAGGAACTCCGCTACTCCCAGCACCTTTCAGAGAGGTTTCAAGGAACTCCACTTCCTGCTTCCAATCACAGTCCCCGCAGGGGACCCCCTCGATATGCCCCATGGAGGCTCCCCTGCACTCACTGGACACACACCCTAGCAACAAGCTCTGCTGACACGATCGCTAACTCTGCCTGTGTCCATCAATCTCTCACACACACACACGCTCACCGCCACCCCCCCTCACCACCACTCCCAGCATTTACATACAGAAAGGATGCCAATGTTTGCTGCTGGGAATTGGGAGGGAGGAAACGAGAGGAGTCAAGTGCTTCCAGTCACTGCACAGTAAACCCTGACCCTTTGTCTGTCTAACTTTAAGATGGAGATTCCACCTAGGGCTTTAACCATTTAAGACAACCAGGGAGATGGCAGCTTTGTTGTGTGCTTAGCACCAAGTTAGGGTGCAGGGGAGGGAGGGGGAATGGAAACTAACCCAGGATTCCCTCCACAGCACCACCACCACTAGAAGCGTGCATGACTGTGGAAAGGTCTGACCAGCCACGGCTCCCTTGTCCCAGCCCCAGGGTGAACAGCTCGCAGACAAGGTTTCACCCATTGACCATCGCTTGCACCTGGCACTGGAAGACACCAGGGAAATACAGCAAGGGAAACATAAAGAAGGGGTTGACAACTGATGTAAAAGTAAAGGCAGTTCCTTTCCAAGGAGCTTGTCCCAAGGCTGGCTCCACAATCACCTCACCACCAGCCCCACCACCACCCCCCACCAAACCTGTGGAACCCTTTCACCCTCCCACCAAAGGCATGTCCCCCCACCCACTCTCTGCCAAGTCATCCCACCCACCCCCCCCCGCCCTTCCACAACTCCACCTCGTCCAGGCCCGAAGGCCACAAACTGGAAACGGCTTAATGTTACTGTACAAGTGGAATAGTGAGGATGTGGAGTGGGTGGTGGGGAGGCTCTATAACTTAATCAGGGTTTACAGACAGGCTCCAAACACCCAAATGCTCTGCCACAGCGTCAGAGGGGGCAACATAAAAGCGGAGCAAACCATGCTGGGAAAGGTCAACCTAAACTCCTCACCCCTGTGAAAAGCGATGCTCTCTACCCCAAATACCCAGGCAGCCAATGCCAGTAAAAGATCCAAACAAAACACCGGCTGGCAACGCCACACAGACGTTTTAACCAGCTAATCCTCAACAGCAAGGTCAACGTGCCTGGGGCTCAGTTTCTAACTTGGAACATAATGACCTCATGATCACAAGGCTGGGAGAGTACACAAAGTCCTGGCAGCTTGGGTGAGGTACAGCTCCCAAGGCACTGTTAAAACCACCTCACAGGTCCCGTGCCAGCCTTGTAGGGTGGGGGGCACCCCTTTCCCTCAGACACGCACATCTCCCGCTGAGCACCCCTTCCTTCACAAACCTTCTCCCCCCCCCACCAACAACTCGCCACCCACCACAATCCCAGGAAGGAACACATCATGGCAGCACAGTCCTCGCTTGGCGGGGTGGGGTGGGGTGGGGAGGGGGAGGGAGCTGCTACCACCTGGTGAACTGGCTCACCTCTATTCATCCTCCTTGGTTGGTTACAACTAAGGTTTAACTTTCTTTCTCACGAGGATATGTCCTTGTGCGAATCAGAACGTATTAACTATTCGAGCTGTGAGGAATAAGGAGCCGATCAAACAAGGTTTGCTTGCGTCAAAGAAAGAGCAAATTTATGAACCGCTAGAGAAACATAATAAAAAGGTGACGTCAAGCATTTGGCCCTGGTACAATCAGTGGACACACACACACACACACACACACATACGGACACACAGGTATCAGAAATAAGGGGAATCAAGAGTCTAATTTAAAAAAAGGCAAAAGAATTACATGCTCATGTGTCCTTTGACTGTCCTTAAGGTGTAGATTTTAAACGCTGCGGCCAATTGGGTTAGCTAGTCTCTTGGACGTGCTCAGGTGTAAGAGACGTTGCACTTATTACAAGGTCTCGGTTCGCTGGTAGATTTATGGTAGAGTTGGCTTCTCGGACCTGGCGGCACACTTATTCCAAAAAGAGAGAGGGAGAGAGAGAGAGAGCAGCCTTCAGCCTGTTACCTCTGATGAAGACTTTCGTGACCCCGCCTGCGTCACTTGCAATCTCTCTCTAGTTGGCTGGGCAGCCTTACCTTGAAATACTTCACCCGTTGTGTATTTCCAACAGGTTTTGGGTGTGTCTATCTGTGGCAGCCATCGTTTCAATATCCAGTACTCTACATTTTTTACTATCTCTCCCTTACAGTTGAGATTCAACAGGTGTCTGGCTTATAGGAATTTTCTCTCTCTTCACACTCCCCCGAGGATGATTCGTTTGTTTTTCACCTTCACCTTGGAATGTGGCCTTGCATTTTTACGCAGTTTGCTCTGTCTCAGTTCAACACTGAGAAATCACATTTTCAAAAATATAAAAGGGGCACACATCTCGACAGGAACCACAGTGACCAGGGTCCCAACTCAAACCGAGACTCACCGCACTGCTTATCGCTTGGCTGTGGGATTAACGCGCTAAATGGGGGGGGGGACTCAGGAGAGACGGCTTTGCCCCGGGAGTTCTGAGAATGTGGAACTCGCTACCACCAGGGAGTGGTTGAGGAAACCGATAGAAACATTTCAGGCGAAACTAGATAAGGGAGAAAGGAATCGAAGGATATGCTGATAGGGCGAGATGCAGAGGGGTGGGAGGAGGCTCATGTGCAGCCTGCTTTTTTTGCACTGCCAATACTATTTCATTCTCTGCAAGGGATATGGGTGTGACAGTGGTGTCCAGCTTCTGAAAGCAGAGAGGGCGGGTGGGGTGGGGTGGGGAGGGGGCGGTTGTGTGTCTCCTCTTTCTTTACGTCATGGGCCTTTGTGGCACAGGGGCAGGTCGTTCAGCCCATCGAGTCCATGTCTGCTCTCTGTAGAGCAATCCAGTCAGTCCCATTACCCCACCCCACCCCCGCAACCTTGCAGATTTAGAGGGATCTGGGTGTCCTCATGCATGAGTCGAGTTGCTAGGCTGCTGGCACAGCAGGTAACTGGGAAGGCAAATGGAAGGTTGGCCTTTATTGCAAGGGGGGAATGTAGTATAAAAGTAGGGAAGTTTTCTATAACTGTACAAGCTATTGGTGAGACTGTAGCTGGAGTACAGTGTACGGTTCTGGTCAAAGTTCACTAGGCTGATTCCCAAGGTTTGTCTTATGAAGAAAGGTTGGGCCTATACTCATTGGAGCTTAGAAGAATGAGAGGTGAGAAGAATGACAATAACAATGATCTTACTGAAACATATAAGATCCTGAGGGGATTTGACAGAGTAGATGCTGAGAGGATGTTTCGCTTGTGGGTTAATCTAGAACCGGGAGGGGTAGGGTGTGGTTGGGGGGTGGGTTTAAATATAAGGGGTTGCCCATTTAAAATAGAGACGAGGAGGGATTCCTTCTCTCGGAAAGTCATTAACCTTTGGAATTCTCCTCCCCGGAGAGCAGTGGAGGCTGGGTCATTGAATATATTCAAGGCTGAGTTAGACAGGTTTGTTTACTGACAAAGGAGTCAAGGGTTATTGGTGAGGGGGAGGACAGACAGGAAAGTGGAGTTATGGCCAAGATCGGATCAGTCATGATCTTTTTCAGTGACGGAGCAGGCTCGAGAGATCGAATGGCCTACTCCCGCCCCTACTGATGTTCCTGTTTCCCTCAAGGGGCCCACCCAATTTCCCTTTGGAATCTCCGTCATCTCCGCTTCCACCGCCCCTCATGGGCAGCGAGTTCCGGGTCATTCCCACTCGCTGGGGAAAAAAAAAGTGCTTTTTTTTTGGGTGCATTTTCATGCGGTCGGCCAATGAAAGGAGGATCGGTGAGAAAAAGAAACCTTAGGGAGCCCATCACAGCACTGACGGCCAGGAGAGCGGAATCACAGCGGCTGGCTTCCAGGAGGCTGACATTACACTCCGCTTTTCCAAAAGCAAACACCAGGATACCCACAGGTTCTGTCGGTTAACCCCCTCCACAGCCCTGACCTAGCCATAGGCCACCCCACCCCTCCCAAAGACCCTCCAGGCTCCGATGGGCTTAGGAAACCTTTTCGGGAAGCCGCCCGTACACGAGAGCCTTCGCCTCGGTTGGGTCAGAACGAAAACGCTGCCGAGTTCTGGTCTTCTCAATACTGAAAGCCACAGAGGCACTGGGAAAAGTACCAAAAAGTAGAGCAGGTTTTACAAGGAGCGTACCAAAACTGACAAGGAAAGGCTGAGTAGGGTTGGGGCTCTTTTCTCGAGACCCGGGAGGTTGAGAGGTGACTGCTAGGGGTCTTTTAGAATTATCAAGGGTTTTGTTACGATAGTTGAAGGGAAGATGTTCCCATGTGTTGGGAGATCGAAACTAGGGTCCATTCAATATGCAACAGTCACAGGTAAATCCAGTGGGGAGTTCAGGAGAAAGAAACCTCTTCACCCAGAGAGTGGGGAGAATGTGGAACTTGCTCCCACAGGGAGTGGTTGAGGTGAATATTATAGATGCATTTACGGGGAAGCTGGATAAACACATGGGGGAAGAAGGGAATAGAAGGATATGGTGTTAGGCCGAGATGAAGCAAAGGTGCGAAGAGGCTTGTGTGGAGCATAAACACCAGCACGGAGCAGATGGGATGAATGGCCTGTTTCTGTGCTGTAAATCCAATGCAAATGTACGTAGAAAGAACAGAAATGATTCTTACTCTAAAAAAAAGAGATGCACCGGTTGCAATTTTCCTTCCTACCGTAAAACTATCTGCCTTCCGTTCATCTTCCTCTCCCTGCCACCTCTCCCAACACCCTCTCCTCCTTTTAGGCTGCCCCCTTAAATCCCAGTATGCAGGTCCAGATTGTAGGCGTCAGTCTCCCCCACCTCGGTCTCTGCTTTAGCTCAGTGTCGGGTTTTTTAACCTCGCGCCCCTCCGAAGCGGCTTGGTTTTATGTTATTTTTTTTTAAAAACGTTTAAGGCGCCTCATTAATGCAAGCTGCCCACGCCACTGTTGGTAGGTGAGAGCTCCCTGCAGAGGACAGGGCTGCTAGCTGCAGAGGGTGGGAGAGCCGGTGCATGTGACAAGTGCTTTTAAATACAAAGGAATCAGCTGAGTGCAATAAATCACTAGTAAGTGCACTACATACTGTACAGTCCCAGAGTAAGTTTCTTAACTGGGTAAATCCACCTACAGTAAAACACCAGGACACCCACAGCACCACTAGACTCACAAAACAACAAGCTGCCTTTATATAGCATCTCTAATAGTAAAACATCCCCCTCCAGCTGCTTAACAGGAGCATTATAAAACAAGTATGACACAGACACACATGGAGATATTGGGACAAAATCCTGGTCAAAGGAGGTGGGTTTTAAGAAGCGTCTTAAAAGAGGAAAATGGGACGGAGAGACGGGGGGGTGGGGGGAGAGGGAATTCCAAAGCTCAGTACCCCGAGGTACGGCAGCCAATGCGGGGGAGCAATCAAAATCGAGGACGCCCAAGAGGCCGGGTTCAGGGCAGCACTGAGTTCTTGGAGGGTTGTGGAGTTGGAGGAGGCGACAGGGGTGGGGAGGGGGGGGAAAGGAAGCCTCGGAGGGATTTGAAAACAAGGATGAGAATTTTAAAATCGAGGCGTTGCTCGACCGGGAGCCAGCGTAGGTCAGCGAGCGCAGGGAGGGGGCGGGGGGAGCGATAGGGAAGCGGGGCTCGGTGCGGGTTAGGACACAGGGGACAGATTCTTGGATGAGCTCAAGTTTACAGGGTTTTAAGGAAACGCCTTCCGAAGAGGCAGGGAGGTAGCGGCTTTTGGTAAGGGAGCGCAGAGCCTGGATACCAAAGGCAGTGCTCTGGCCGGTCTGGTGAAGGGAAGCGGGGACACACACACACACACACACACGAGGCCAGAACGGCTGTGTCTCCCCTCAGGATGTCAGCGCACTTCAGCATTTGAAAAGCGACATCAGGTTCCGAGCGCTGGGCCAGAGCTCAGTGTCTCTACATCTAGAGGTCAGCTTCGAGCCTGATGGGACTTTAGACCAATTCCACTCTGGTTTTACAGCACCCTTTAGCGGCAGAGAACCTGGCAACATACCGCTGAGGGGAACCCGGGGCTGGGATCTCTCCATCAGGTTAAACACTACAAGGGCTCCACAGCCTGACAAGAAGGACAGAGGCACTTACTTGCAGCAAGAGAAAACTAGTTGTTAGGCCGAGGGAGAGGGGGGAGGGGTTGGCATGCACACAGCAGATAAGCAACTGGTGTGGCCCACATCGATGGCTGAGGGGGCTCCCTCATCGGTGGGGAAAGGCTGCAGCATCCTAGTGCCTGGACACATCGCCGCGTGACTTACAGCTACGTGCAGGGCAGGGTCAACCTGCAGCCACAGCAGTCACTGCCCTCGACGCACAGGAAGCAGCTCCCCTCCCCTCGTTTCATCCCGGGCTCTCTGAGCCATCGGCAGTTGCTGTGAAACTCGAGGTGGACTCACCACAGGCCCTGGAGGGTGGGGTGAGGGAGGGAGGGAGGGTGGGGTGAGTAAGGGAGGGGGGGAGGGGAGGTGCTGCCCTCCAATAAGCTCAGATAAGAGAAGCTTGCATTTCTGTAGCACCTTGCGCGGCTTCAGGACGCCCCCTAAACACTTCACAGCCGATGAACTACTTGCTGAAATGTCAGCACTCGACACTAACGAACAGCCCAGTCTCCTGGACACCAGCGCCAACACTTCCAACGCTCTTCATTGGGCTCTAACGCACTTTGGGGTGTCCTGAGGTCAAGAGGGGCACTGTACAAATTCTTGGAGAAGTTGGGGCTGTTCTCCTAGGAGAAAAGGAGATCGAGGGGAGGTCTGATGGAGGTGTACAAGACGATGACAGATTTAAATAAGGAAAAGCTGTTCCCGTCCGCTGATGGTACAAGGACTAGGAGGACACAGATTTAAGAGTTTGAGTGAGAGATGCAGGCGGGGGGGGGTGTGAGGAGGAACTTTTTTCCTCTGCGAGTGGTAATGAGCTGGAACTCGCTGTCGACGAGGGCGGTGGAAGGGGAGACGATGAATGATTCCGGAAGGGAATCAGGGACTTGAGGGAACAGGGCCGCGGGGTCGGAGTGGGGGGAGCGAGGCTGATCCTGGCTGCAACTTTTACTGAGCTCCGATGCATGGGGCATGTCCTAAAGCGGCGGCCAATGCCGGCCTAGCGAGCGAGCAAGCCCGCCCAGGAGGACCTACGCGAGTCAGACCAGGGGGACAGCACAAACGGCTGGAGAGTTAAGACCAGCTGGTGACCCCGATTGTGACCGCAGCCCGCCTGTCCTATCGGAAAGCCTGGGCCTCGGTAACACGGTCGCTCTCGCGGCACGATAACCATCCGCGCGCGAGGCCATTCGGACCGTCTGATCGTACAAACCTACAAAACCCCAGCCCGGTACCCGACCGTCTCTCAAAACATCCTGATCTTTATCCTTTCGCAGCCTCATCCAGAAGTCAGCTCCCAGGCCACCGGTCCTCTCTGTGAGGGTCTTGCTTTAGTAGTCACTCTTAAAATTCGCCTTTCGCTCACACCTGCACCTATTTCCCATGTGTCACTTGGCGTTAATTTTATTGAAACTGTCCTATATTTTCCTCCCTCTCAGACCTTTTCCTCCAATTCTGACCGATTCAGAGACTTGCTGCGAGTCTGCACGCGTCTCCCCCGCCGCTATCCCCCGTAAACGCTCTCACATTTCTGATGACCCCCCCCCCACCCACCCACCCACGTCCAACTTTCAAAAGGCAGCAGTCGCCCGAAGGAAGGCGGAGCACCTCCGACAGGACACACGCACTTTGAGCTTTGCAAGGTCGTTGAAGGGGATCCCGGTTAAAAATCCTCCTCCTCACGGTTCAAATCCCTCACCGCCTTCCCCGCGCGCCCCCCACCCTCTCCTTTATCTCTATAGCCTCCTCCAGCCCTACAACCTTCCGAAATCCTCATGCTCCTCCAGCTCTGGCCTCCTGAGCGTCTCTGATTTTAAATCGCTCCACCGTTGGCGGCCGTGCCTTCAGCTGCCTGGGTCTCAAACTCTGCAATCCCCCCCCTCCCTAAAACTCTCTGCCTTAAAACCTACCACATTTTTATTTTTAAAAAGCAAGCTTCTGGTCACCTGTCCTAGAGTCGACTTATGTGGCTTAAGTGTCAAATTTTGTTTGCCAATCGCTCCCGTGGAGCGCCTCAGGACGTTTTACTATGTTACGGGGGCTAGACAAATGCGCGTTGTTGTTGCTGCTGACCCTAATTAGCATCTCCGGGGCTCTGAGATTGCACCAGGTCACTTCTGCTGCAAAAGGACATGAAACACGTGTAAAGTCAGGCATGCATCAGTCACAAGCTAACTCACTATCTTGTGTACATAAAGAGGACGGAGCCTGCCCTTGTGCGAAGCAGCGAGATATCACCAGCCTGACAAACCCCGGGCTGTGGCATGCTTGTCTTTCCGTGCCCCTCTGCTCCCTCTGAACGCCGTGCAAAGGCATCAGGCGTGGCTCACGGCCAACTCTCGCGCCTCTGAACCAGAGGATCACGGGTTCCACTTGCACTCCGGAGACGTAAGCACATAATCCTCGACTGACGCTCCTGCTGCTGACCTTGAGGGAGTTCTCTCCTTGGTCTCCTGGGACCGATATTCGTCCCTCTCCCTCAACCCACTAAAACCGATTACCTGCTCGTTTATCTCATTGTGGTTTATGGAATCTTGCTGTGCGCTGTGCTACAACCCCTCCATAACTAATTTTTTTCTTTCACGGGGACGTGGGCAAGGGCCAGCATTTGTTGCCCATCCCTAATTGCCCTTGAACTGAGTGGGCTCGCTCGGCCATTTCAGAGAGGGGGGGGCAGTTAAGAGTCAGCCACATTTGCTGTGTGGGTCTGGAGTCACATGTAGGCCAGACCGGGTAAGGATGGCAGATTTCCCTTCCCTAAAAGACAGACGTGAACCAGATTGCAACAAGCGAGGATAGTTTCATGGTCACCATTGCTGAGACTGGCTTCACATTCCAGATTAAGCCTGGGCCTCTGGACTACTAGCCCAGGACGCCACCATCGCCCCACACATTTACTGGCTTTGAAGCAGTTTGGGGGGAATCCCAAGCCTGCCATAGAGAATACGTTTCTTTTTAAACCCTAATTCCCAGTCAATGGGCCCCAACATACAGTACGCACTCACCCCACCCCACCCACGTACACACACGGAGCTCGCTGCCTACATGGACCATTACAAATTAGCCTCTGGAACTGGTGAGCCAAACAGCCTCCTCCGGAGGCGAGGTGTCATCAAAGGGATACGAACGGACCCCCCCCCCCCGCCACAAAAGATGCCTTTACACCGGATTTAAATACGGCCGAGAGGGTGAAGCGAGCTGCCAGACAGACAGACGCACGCACGTACATATGGGGTCCCTGCATATCAAGGGGAATGCTGTCAGAGAGCTAGGCACATACTCTCCATCTGATCACGCTGCCCACACAGGGGGGGGGCGGGGTGTTCAAATGTCTCCTGGCCGAGGACAGATCGAAGCCTTGAGGACAACACCCATCCCTCCAGGAAATGCTGACCGGTTACAAAGCGTCCTTTCAACCCAGGGAGCCCGCCCGTCAGCACTGGCTCAATTTATGTGGCCTGGGGGGGGGGTAATGGGGGCCCAAACGGGAAAGGGGGGGTGAATCGCACTGTGCCCAGGGCAGCCCCCACCCTGTGGGGGGAGTGTGGCAGGCGAAACGTCCTCCGAGAATACTGGGACCCCAAACGACGCAGCCTCTCGAGGCACCGCACTCCGCACAGGGAGTTAGGCTTTCGATCGCCTTCCGGCTCGGCAACCATCTCCGCTCCCACCAAAGCCTCCTCTCCCACCGGCTCGGCAACTCTCCCCCCACCCCCCACCTCCGCTGAAAGAAAGAGGGAGGCCGTACCTGTCGTCATCACCGTCCGGGTGCGTTCCAACCGACAGCATGGACTTGGCCAGGGTCTGCATGGGCGAGGTGAAGCGTAGCGAGCTGGCGACGTTGGGCTCAGAGGCACGGGTCTTTCTGGAAGGGCTGCCGTCCTGGGTTAAGGGGGCCGGCGAGACGGACGTGGATCGAGGCTCAGAAAACTAGTGGGGGGAGGGGGGTGGGTGGGAAGCAAAGAGAGAGAGGCAGGAAAGAGTTACTTCACAGAAAACAACCCTCGCCACGAGTTCACCACCGCATCACGAAACGCGAGGAAGATACGCTCAACCTTTGGAGGGGCCCAGCTCCTGGTGGCCGATTCCGGGCACCGCTTTGGTGGTAGTGTACAGAGAACTCTCGGTGAGGCCACAGCTGGAGTACTGTGTGCAGCTCTGGTCGCCACATTATAGGAAGGATGTGATTGCACTGGAGGGGGTGCAGAGGAGATTCACCAGGATGTTGCCTGGGATTGAAACATTTTAAGTTATGAAGAGAGGTTGGATAGACTTGGGTTGTTTTTGTTGGAGCAGAGAAGATTGAGGGGCGACCTGATCGAGGTGTACAAGATTATGAGGGGCATGGACAGGGTGGATAGGGAGCAGCTGTTCCCCTTAGTTGAAGGGTCAGTCACGAGGGGGACACAAGTTCAAGGTGAGGGGCAGGAGGTTTATGGGGGGGATGTGAGGAAAAACTTTTTTACCCAGAGGGTGGTGAGGGTCTGGAATGCGCTCCCTGGGGGAGGATGGTGGAGGCGGGTTAGCCTCACATCCTTTAAAAAGTACCTGGATGAGCACTTGGCACGTCATAACATTCAAGGCTATGGGGCCAAGTGCTGGTAAATGGGATTAGGTAGGTAGGTCAGGTGTTTCTCACGTGTCGGTGCAGACTCGATGGGCCGAAGGGCCTCTTCTGCCCTGTGAGATTCTGAGATTTAGGAAGGGCGTCAAGGCCTCGGAGAGGCTGCAGAGGAGGTTTGCTTCGAATGGTTTTAGGGATGAGGGACTTCAGTTAAAATGTGGAGAGATGGGAGAAGCTGGAATTGTTCTCCTTAGAGCAGGGGGAGGAGTGGTTAAGGGGGGAGGTTTAAGAGAGGTGTTCAAAATCGGGGACAGTTTCGATGGAGTAAACAAGGAGAAACTGTTTCCACTGGCAGGAGGGTCGGTAACCCGAGGGACACAGATTGAGGGTAACTGGCAGAAGAAAACAGGAGGAGGAGACAGAAACCTCCTTTTAAACGCGTGGTTATCTGGAACGCACTGCCTGAAAGGGAAACTTCAATAACCTTTGAAGTATTTACCCAGTTCCCCTTCAAAGGGAAAGCGCCGCAGGGCTACAGGGAGAGAGTGGCCCGCTCTTTCAAAGGGCTGGCCCAGGCGCGATGGGCCGAAGGGCCTCTTCGTGCCCTGCGCAGGTCTGTGATTTTTCTTTTGGAGGGAGCGTGGTAACTTCAGTGACCATGTAAAAGGGGGAAGGCTTCCCTCAGTGGGAAGCGATTGAGAAGAGGAGGGAAGGGAAGGGAAGAGGGTGGAAAGGTTCCATCGAACCGTAACTACCCTTAACTCCAACGCGCTCGGGTTTCAGCACGACACAGTACGCTGCTTCTTTCAAACGGCCTGGCCTTCCCACCCACCCCCCCCCACCCCCAACCCCCCACCCCCAAAAGGCCACTGAGAGCCCATTCAGTTCGACTGCGTAGAAACCTTTGGCACGATACCAGGGTAAATATTTTGAATAGACAGAAACATAGGCACGAGAGTGTTTCGACAGGTTTCAAAAGAACTCATTGGGACTCACTGAGGAGTGGGGGGGGGGGGAGGGGCCCTGGGGTGAGGGGCACCAGGTCACCTCAGCCAGTTTTGTCAAACGCTCAACCGGAGGGGGTCGGGGGTGGGGGCGGGGGAGAGAGACCCTTTGGTGGGGGTGAAGGGAGGGCTGGGTAGAGACAGTGGGGTACCGAGTGATATCACTAGTCAGCGATCCTGGTGACCAGAGAGCACAAAGCAGTCCCGGAGAGCTGTACCAACCGAGGGGGGCACCCCCCCCCCCATCCATCCGCCCCCACCACCTCCCCTTCACCCCTCGCCCCCCCTCCCCCCCTCAGGTGAATGCAAAAGATTGCAGGAGGGAGCTACTTTCCACAATTTATCCCCTCGCCCAATATCAAAATGGACAATCTGATCGTGGGATCTTGCTGTGTGAAAACATGGCTGCTGCAATGCTACACAACAGTGGGTAACTGTCCCAACAGCATTTCCCGCATCACCCCCCACCCCACCTCCAAATATTAAAGGGCATGTCATCGGGCTGTGAAGCACTTTGTCACAGCCGGAGGGGTGGGTGGTGAAAGGCACCACAGAAATGCAGTCTTCCTTTCTGGAGAAGGGAGGATGGTTCGAAGCAGCGAGAAGCTGCCTCAGTGAACACTGCAGCCGGGTCAGCCAACGACAGAGAGTTCGCCCAGTCCCGGCCACCACTGCCTGATCCTCACACCGCCCCTGCCCGCTGGAGGGCTGGGGAGGGAGGGGAGCGGGGGGAATGGGGACGGGGGGAGGGGGAGCAGAGTGAGGGGAGGAGGACCAGGGGAGGGGGAGCAGGGGGAGGGGAGGAGGACCGGGGGAGGGGGAGGGCCATGTGCCTGGCTGAACCGACTGCAGGACGCAGGGCGGCGCTGGGCACCGTGTGCTGCAGCTTCGAATGTGCCTCAACTCAGGACTTGCATCTTGTTTGTAACCGGCAGCCGCAAACCAACGGCCCCCCACAACATTCCCCTCCCGCAACACCCCCCCCCGCCCCCCGGCAACATCATCACCGCCCCCTGCAACACCCCCAGAAACCACCCCCCCACCACCCCCAACAACCCCTCCCTCCCTCCACCCACCCATCTGCCAATGTGAGCGAGATGGGCACCCAGCCCGACACATGCTGAACTTGCCTTTCTCACTGCTCCCTGCTCCCCGGACGAGGGCTGGTTCACATTTGGCGGGAGCTGCTTGGCTGCAGCCTGCTCCCCGGCGGCCGCCTGGGGTCCGTGTGGCGTGGCGGGTCCGGTCTTCGCTTCCTCCCTCGGCGCCGCCCCGGCCGGCCCCGCGCCGCCGCCGGTCTCCACGGGCCCGGCCGCCGGCCCAGCGCCCCTGCCGGCCGGGGGGAGGGGGGAGGCCCGCGGGGGGCTGGCGGGGGCCGGCGATCCCGGCCGGCGATCGGGGCCGGCCGGCCCGTCCGAGCTCAGAGTCCTGGCCGCCGCCTGGGCGAAGGGGGTGGAGGGGCGGCCGGCGGCCAGGGCCTTCCCTCGCGGGGGGTCCGCCTGGCAGGGGAGCGGCGGCGACCCCTGGCTCTTGGGCGCGTGCAGCTTCGGCCGGAGCTGGCCGACGGCCTTGTGGGCGAGGACGGCGACCTCCAGGTGAGAGTCCAGCGAGTTGACGTGCCGGGCGCCATCCAGGACTTTGGCCAGCCCGTGGCCGTCCAGGTCCCTGTCGTACAAGTCCACGCAGGTCCAGCGCCCCCGGCGGTAAGGCTCCCCCAGGCCGTGGTCCAGCTTCACCACCCGGAAGCGCGAGCTACAGGAGCCCCCGGCCGGAGCGGGCGGGCAGGGGGTCCTCGGGGGCGCCTTGGAGGCCTCCGGTGGTGGTGGTGGTGCCGCTGCCTCCCCAGCGGGAGGGGGCGGTATCGTCCGATCGGCGGCCGGGCCGTCCTGCCCGGCGCCCGCCGGCTCGGGCGGGGCGGGGTGCCCCCCGGGCGGCGGGCAGCCCGGCCCCCCGTTCACCAGGGGGGCGAACTCCGCCTCGCCGTTCAGCGGCTCCTTCGCGGTTTCGCCGCCGTCGTACTCCGAGGTGACGCTGGTGATCTGAAAGCCGCTCTTCTTCTTCCCCCCGATCATCGTCCGGGAGTTCTCCTCGTCGCGAGGACAAAGACACAAAAAAAAAAGACACAAGTCTCCGGTTTTCTCCCCCGCCCCCTCCCCCCCCCCACCCCGTGACGCCAACCCTAGCCGCTCAGCTCCCACATCTCCGACCGGCTAATTCTCCAAAGGCTCCCCTCGGATCCGAAAGGCAAGCAGTACAGGAGAGCGGGAGAGAGAGAGAGAGGGGGAGCGGAAGCCGCCTCGGCTCACGAGGCGCCGGTCTCAGGGCCCACGGACATTCTGCACGCCGACGGAACTGGTCCACATCTCCGCGCGGTAGGAAGGAAGGAAGGAGGAGGAGGCGGCGGCGCGATCGAGCGAGGGCCCCCGGCAACGGTCAGCCACCAGTCCTCCGGCTGGGAATGGGTGCCATGGGGGCAGTGAGCGAGGCCAAGGCTGGAAACTCTCGGCCCTCGGCTGAGGTCGTCCTCCGCGTTGGTGAGAAAGGAGAAGGTTCGAATGGGAGGGTCAAGTGACCTGTGAGGCAAAGAGAGAGGCAGATGAGTTCCTTCATAAGCAACAGGTACATCCCACCCCACCAAAATAAACACCAGGCACGATTCAATTTAGACCATGGGCTCCTACGGCTCAGGAGGTGGCCATTTGGCCCATCACGCCTGTGCTGGCCCTTTGAGAGAGCTGTCCGATTAGTGCCCCGACTTCGCCCTGCTAAATATCCCTTTCCGGGTATTGATCCAATTCCCCCTTTTGAAAGTTGTTATTGGACCTTCTTCCTCTCTCCTTACAGGCAGCGTATTGCATTTGCTAGGTCAGAAATCCCTCCCCCTCCCCTCTCGGCCTCTTCTGCCAAACTCTCTGAAATCAGAGAGCGACGCAGCCCAGAAAGAGGCCATTCGGCCCCCGGCCAACTGTTCCCTCTAGTTACCGGCCCCTCTGCCGGTGGGGCACAGTTTCCTCTCGCTAACAGCATCTCCGAGGAGAGACATGCATTGATAGCATCTTTCACGTGCACCAGTCACCCCACCCCCCCCCATCCCCCCAAAGTGCTTTGCGACCGATGAGGTACCTTTTTGATCACCCCGGTAACATAAGGACCGTGGCAGCCGACTGGTGCACAGCAAGCTCCCACAAGCAGCAACAGGATGATCAGCTGACCATAAGACATAGGAGCAGAAATTAGGCCATTTGGCCCATCGAGTCTGCTCCGCCATTCAATCATGGCTGATAAGTTTCTCAACCCCCATTCTCCCGCCTTCTCCCCATAACCTTTGATCCCCTTACCAATCAAGAACCTATCTATCTCGGTCTTAAATATACTCAATGACCTGGCCTCCACAGCCTTCTGTGGCAATGAATTCCATAGATTCACCACTCTCTGGCTAAAGAAGTTTCTCCTCATCTCTGTTCTAAAAGGTCTTCCCTTTACTCTGAGGCTGTGCCCTCGGGTCCTAGTCTCTCCTACTAATGGAAACATCTCCCCCCACGTCCACTCTATCCAGGCCTTTCAGTATTCTGTAAGTTTCAATCAGATCCCCCCCCCTCATCCTTCTAAACTCCATCGAGTATAGACCCAGAGTCCTCAAACGTTCCTCATATGTTAAGCCTGACCTGTTGTAGGCAACAGTGCGAACATATCGGCTGGCTATTATCACTTTGCTGTTTGTGGGAGCTTGCTGTGTGCAAATCAGCTGCTACTTTACTTATTTTACAGCAGTGATTACACTCCAAAGGCACTTCATTCGCTGTGCCGTGGTTTGGAACACTCCAAGGCGTGAGATTAAAAGTTAAGTGTATCCATTATTAACTCTTTCAATCAATGCTCCTCATCATTTGTAATGTTCCCTTGACCTTCTCAACAATCAGGACAACAATCCCAGCCTCTCCACCCTCCCCGCATGAATGAAAAGTGCCCCTCTCAATTCTAAACAGCAATTCAAAGGTGGTTAACATTTCAAAGTCTTAATTACAACACATTTCAATTATCGGAGCTTCATTCCCAAACTTTGACGATCCGAAATAACGATAATCCAAATGGACCAATTAATATCAACGGATTTCAAGTTAAACAGGCAAAATTTAGGTGACAATTAGATGCAATAGGTGCGATTTGGGCGCAGCCCGGTTAAATCCCGGCGACGCTCGGGCGCAGCCAGTTAAATTCCGGCAAAGTTCGGGCGCAGCCAGTTAAATTCTGATGACGTTTCGGTGCAATAGGTTAAAGTCAGGTGAAGTTTAGATGCAGCAGGTTAAATTCTGGTAAGCTTTTGGTGCAATAGGTTAAATTCTGGTAAAGTTTAGGTGCGATAGGTTAAATTCTGGTAAAGTTTAGGTGCAATGGGTTAAATTCTGGTAAAGTTTTGATGCAATGGGTTAAATTCTGGTAAAGTTCAGACGCAATAGGTTAAATTCTGGTAAAGTTTAGATGCAAGAGGTTAAATTCTGGTAAAGTTTAGGTGCAAGAGGTTAAATTCTGGTAAAGTTTAGGTGCAAGAGGTTAAATTCTGGTAAAGTTTAGATGCAAGAGGTTAAATTCTTGTAAAGTTCTGATGCAATAGGTTAAATTCTGGTAAAGTTTAGGTGCAAGAGGTTAAATTCTGGTAAAGTTTAGGTGCAATGGGTTAAATTCTGGTAAAGTTTAGGTGCAATGGGTTAAATTCTGGTAAAGTTTAGGTGCAAGAGGTTAAATTCTGGTAAAGTTTAGATGCAAGAGGTTAAATTCTGGTAAAGTTTAGGGGCAAGAGGTTAAATTCAGGTAAAGTTTAGATGCAATAGGTTAAATTCTGGTAAAGTTTAGATGAAATAGGTTAAATTCTGGTAAAGTTTAGGTGCAATAGGCTAAATTCAGGTAAAGTTTAGATGCAATAGGTTAAATTCTGGTAAAGTTTAGATGCAATAGGTTAAATTCTGGTAAAGTTTAGGGGCAAGAGGTTAAATTCTGGTAAAGTTTAGGGGCAAGAGGTTAAATTCTGGTAAAGTTTTGATGCAAGAGGTTAAATTCTGGTAAAGTTTTGATGCAAGAGGTTAAATTCTGGTAAAGTTTAGGTGCAATAGGGTTAAATTCTGGTAAAATTTAGGTGCAAGAGGTTAAATTCTGGTAAAATTTAGGTGCAAGAGGTTAAATTCTGGTAAAACTTAGGTGCAAGAGGTTAAATTTCTGGTAAAGTTTAGACGCAATAAGTTGAATTCTGGTAAAGTTTAGACGCAATAGGTTAAATTCTGGTAAAGTTCAGATGCAATAGGTTAAATTCTGGTAACGTTTAGATGCAATAGGTTAAATTCTAGTAAAGTTTAGATGCAATAGGTTAAATTCTAATAAAGTTTAGATGCAATAGGTTAAATTCAGGTGAAGTTTAGGTGCAAGAGGGTTAAATTCTGGTAAAGTTTAGATGCAATAGGGTTAAATTCTGGTAAAGTTTAGGTGCAAGAGGGTTAAATTCTGGTAAAGTTTAGGGGCAATAGGGTTACATTCTGGTAAAGTTTAGGCGCAAGAGGTTAAATTCTGGTAAAGTTTAGATGCAATAGGGTTAAATTCTGGTAAAGTTTAGATGCAATAGGGTTAAATTCTGGTAAAGTTTAGGTGCAAGAGGTTAAATTCTGGTAAAGTTTAGGTGCAAGAGGGTTAAATTCTGGTAAAGTTTAGGTGCAATAGGGTTAAATTCTGGTAAAGTTTAGGGGCAAGAGGTTAAATTCTGGTAAAGTTTAGATGCAAGAGGTTAAATTCTGGTAAAGTTTAGGTGCAATAGGGTTAAATTCTGGTAAAGTTTAGGTGCAAGAGGTTAAATTCTGGTAAAGTTTAGGTGCAAGAGGTTAAATTCTGGTAAAGTTTAGGTGCAATAGGGTTAAATTCTGGTAAAGTTTAGGTGCAAGAGGTTAAATTCTGGTAAAGTTTAGGTGCAAGAGGTTAAATTCTGGTAAAGTTTAGGTGCAATAGGGTTAAATTCTGGTAAAGTTTAGGTGCAATAGGGTTAAATTCTGGTAAAGTTTAGATGCAAGAGGGTTAAATTCTGGTAAAGTTTAGGTGCAATAGGGTTAAATTCTGGTAAAGTTTAGGGGCAAGAGGTTAAATTCTGGTAAAGTTTAGGTGCAATAGGGTTAAATTCTGGTAAAGTTTAGGTGCAAGAGGTTAAATTCTGGTAAAGTTTAGATGCAAGAGGGTTAAATTCTGGTAAAGTTTAGGTGCAAGAGGTTAAATTCTGGTAAAGTTTAGGGGCAAGAGGGTTAAATTCTGATAAAGTTTAGGTGCAAGAGGTTAAATTCAGGTAAAGTTTAGGGGCAAGAGGTTAAATTCTGGTAAAGTTTAGGTGCAAGAGGGTTAAATTCTGGTAAAGTTTAGGTGCAAGAGGTTAAATTCTGGTAAAGTTTAGGGGCAATAGGGTTAAATTCTGGTAAAGTTTAGGGGCAATAGGGTTAAATTCTGGTAAAGTTTAGGGGCAAGAGGTTAAATTCTGGTAAAGTTTAGGGGCAATAGGGTTAAATTCTGGTAAAGTTTAGGGGCAAGAGGTTAAATTCTGGTAAAGTTTAGATGCAAGAGGTTAAATTCTGGTAAAGTTTAGGTGCAAGAGGGTTATATTCTGGTAAAGTTTAGGGGCAAGAGGTTAAATTCTGGTAAAGTTTAGGTGCAAGAGGGTTAAATTCTGGTAAAGTTTAGGGGCAAGAGGGTTAAATTCAGGTAAAGTTTAGATTTAGGTGGAATAAGTTAAACCTCAGGTTGGATTTGGGGGAAACAGGTTCAGTTCCAAACTTTGGCGGCCCCTAAATTTAACTGTGACCCCGGAGGGGGTGAGGGGGTCTTGGGTTAACCCCCCCCACCTCCCTCCCCACCCCCTCCCCACCCCCACCTCTCCCCCTCCCACCCCCACCTCTCCCCCCCTCCCCACCCCCACCTCTCCCCCCCTCCCCACCCCCACCTCTCCCCCCCTCCCCACCCCCACCTCTCCCCCCTCCCCCACCCCCACCTCTCCCCCCTCCCCACCCCCACCTCTCCCCCCCTCCCCACCCCCACCTCCCCCCCCTCCCCACCCCACCTCTCCCCCCCTCCCCACCCCCACCTCTCCCCCCTCCCCACCCCCACCTCCCCCCCTCCCCACCCCCACCTCCCCCCCCTCCCCACCCCCACCTCTCCCCCCTCCCCACCCCCACCTCTCCCCCCCTCCCCACCCCCACCTCTCCCCCCTCCCCACCCCCACCTCTCCCCCCCTCCCCACCCCCACCTCTCCCCCCCTCCCCACCCCCACCTCTCCCCCCCTCCCCACCCCCACCTCCCCCCCCCTCCCCACCCCCACCCCCACCCCCCCCTCCCCACCCCCTCCTCCCCCCCCCCCTCCCCGGGGCTGGAAACTTTCTGTGGCCTCAGGGGCTCCCCTCCCTCCCTCTGCCCAGGGCAAGGCCTCAAGCCTCGGAGTTTCCTGCTGCCTCCGCCCCGGCCAGTGCTCGGCCTCCCAGCCCGGGTCGCAAGGGACGGGGGCCTCACCTGTCGGGTTCCTGCCCTCCTCGGGCTGCGCCGGCCGGCCGGTCGGTATTTCCCCCCACCCCCCTGCCCCCGGCTCGCTCGGCCCTCGCCGTTCAAGAACCTTCCTCCCTCGGGCCGCTGTTGACAACTTTCCACCAGCGGGGGTAGGGAAATCCCGCCTCCCTGCGCCCATTGGCCCGGGCCGGCCGTAAAAGGGGGTGGGGGGGGGAGCCGCCCGCCCATTGGCCGCGGCCGGCTGTCAATCCCGCGCCGCTCCGCCCGGCCCCACTCACCATTGGCGGATCGGGCTGTCCGTCAGAGAGTGAGCGTGTGAGAGAGAGAGAGAGAGAGAGACCCCGCCCCCCCACACAACCCTTCAAATCCCGCCCTCCGACACCGCCCACTCCGCCTGTCAGTCATCACCACGCCGCGCGGTGATTGGTCAAGTCGTAAGCGACGTTTACGCCGTCGGCGTTTTATTTGGCCAACTCCCCTCGATTGAGCTTCCAGCGGCTCCCAGTGCCTCCCAGGGAATAGCCAATCAGACACGAGCTTACACTGGCATGGTGAGACGGCTCCTCATGGGACGAGCTCTCTGATTGGCCACTTTCGCAGGGCTCCCTGCGTAGGACCGACGCATGTGCGGGAATAACCCCTGATGGAAAGTGGTGACGTGCTCAAAACTGCATTAAATTTACCCCCTCCCAAAATAACCCCTCCCCAAAATAAACCCTCCCCAAAACACCCCCTCCCCAAAATAAACCCTCCCAAAATACCCCCTCCCCAAAATAAACCCTCCCCAAAACACCCCCTCCCCAAAAATAAACCCTCCCCAAAATACCCCCTACCCAAAATAAACCCTCCCAAAATACCCCCTCCCCAAAATACCCCCTCCCCAAAATAAACCCTCCCAAAATACCCCCTCCCCAAAAATAAACCCCCCAAAATACCCCCTCCCAAAATAACCCCTCCCCAAAACACCCCCTCCCCAAAATAAACCCTCCCCAAAACACCCCCTCCCAAAATACCCCCTCTCAAAATAAATCCTCCCCAAAATACCCCATCCCCAAAATACCCACTCCCAAAAATAACCCCTCCCAAAATAAACCCTCCTCAAAAGAAACCATCCCCAAAATACCCCCTCCACAAAATACCCCCTCCCAAAATAAACCCTCTCAAACTACCCCCTCCCAAAATAAACCCTCCCCAAAATAAACCCTCCCAAAAATACCCCCTGCCAGAATAAACTTTCCCCAAAATACCCCCTCATCAGAATACCCCCTCATATCTCCTCCCAATAAACCCCACCCCTGAAATGCCCCTCCCAAAAAATCCCTCCTAAAAGTACCCCCTCAGAAAAATACCCCTTCCCAAAATCCCCCCTTCCAAAAATTCCCCAGACAATGAAATTCCTCCTCCCAAAATTAACCCAGCCCTGAAATACCCCGTCCCAAAAGCACCCCACACAATGAAATACCCCTCCCAAAAATACCCCCTCCCAAAAATACCCCACCCCGAAACATCTCCTCCCAATAAACCCCGCCCCCGAAGCCCCCCCTCCCAAAAAACCCTCCTAAAAGTAACCCCTCCCAAAAATAGCCCCTCCCAAATGCAGGAAACACAGCAGCCAATTCGCGCACAGCAAGCTCCCACAAAAGAGCAAGGTGACATCGACCAGGTGCCCTGTTTCCGTGACGTTGATGGAGGGATAAACATCGGCCGGCGGACTGTGGAGAAACCTGCGTACCCTTCATCGAAATAATGCCATGGGATCCGATCAGAGTCCGTCACAGAGAGACCTTATCCAAAAAGGACAGAACCCACCAACAGTGCCGCACTCCCTCAGTACTGCACTGCCCACTCTTAATTTTTATGCTCAAGTCGTGGAGTTGGGGACTTAAACCCAGGACGTTGTGACTCGGGGGTGGGTGGGGGGGGGGGGGGGGTGGGGGCAAGAGGTGCTAGCACCCGAACCACATGTCCAAACAGCCACCTAAATCAACGAGCAGCCTTGTCCTGGACAATTGTTGGGGCGTAGGGGGGTGTCGGTGATGACATTGCCAACAATCAGTCGCTTTAAATGGTTTTTTTTCTGATAGACCGTGTCTCCCGCCAATGACGGTGCCCATCTGCGCTCGGGCACTTGACCGTGCGTGGGCAGACACCATTGGCCGGAGGCGACAGAAGCGAACAGCTCCCTGCCAATCGGGCTGCTGCCTTCTTCAGCCCAGTGCCGCGCAGGGCTAAAGCATTTAGGCGCTAGGCAGCCCCGGAGCCGAATAAAATGCCCGATTTGACGTTTAAAGCCAGGCCCCCGTGCTGCGTCGGCGGCAAACACAGCCTCTTTGACATAAGAGAAGGCGACCGAGATGGGAGGGAGGCTTTGAAAGCTGGCCTTGCAGAGCCACCTGGTGGCCGGATCTCGACGCAGCAGCGTGACAGTTGACATAGCGAAATCGCATGGAAAATCCTGACATAGCAATTTACCACAGGGACTGCAGAAAGGAAACGTATGACAGAAGACAGCGAGTGTGTGGATGGGAAATGTTTGCTTTATTCAAGATATACAAAACAAAAAATGACTTGCCCTCCTGTCAAGCTTTCCTTGCTATCCGGACTAAAAGATTATTATGTCACATTTTGAAACTGCATCAAATATGCATTTTTGGGTAACCATTTTTAACCAGACATAAATCCAATGATTATTATCATCAAGGGAAGGTATCAGTGAAATGTCACAGGTACCTGGGTTAATTATTACCACATGTCTTGACACTCAATGGCATCCCCGACTATCAACATCCTGGGGGTTACCATTGACCAGAAACTGAACTGGACCAGCCATATAAATACTGTGGCTCCAATAGCAGGTCAGAGGCTGGGAATCCTGTGGTGAGTAACTCACCTCCTGATTCCCCAAAGCCTGTCCATCATCTACAAAGGCACAAGTCAGGAGTGGGATGGAATACTCCCCACTTGCCTGGATGAATGCAGCTCCCACAACACTCAAGAAGCTCGACACCATCCAGGACAAAGCAGCCCCGCTTGATTGGCACCCCATCCACAAACATTCACTCCCTCCACCACCGACGCACAGTAGCAGCAGTGTGTGTACCATCTACAAGATGCACTGCAGGAATTCACCAAGGCTCCTTAGGCAGCACCTTCCAAACCCAGGACCACCACCATCTAGAAGGGCAAGGGAATTGGTAAGGGGATCAAAGGTTACGGGGAGAAGGCGGGAGAATGGGGTTGAGAAACTTATCAGCCATGTTTGAATGGCGGAGCAGATTTGATGGGCCGAATGGCCTAATTTCTGCTCCTATGTCTTATGGTCTTATGGCAGCAGATAGATGGGGAACACCACCACCTGGAAGTTCCCCTCCAAGTCACTCACCATCCTGACTTGGAAATTATATCAGCCGTTCCTTCACTGTCGCTGGGTCAAAACCCTGGAACTCCCTCCCTAACAGCACGGTGGGTGTACCTACACCACATGGACTGCAGCTGCTCAAGAAGGCAGCAGCTCACCAATAAATGCTGGGCCCGGCCAGCGACGCCCGCACCCCACGAATGAATAAGAAAAAGGGGGTGTTTCTAAATCTGCAACTTATATCGTTTTTAAACGATCACCTTGCCGTGTTAATGAAGAAGCTTATCGTGGATAACCTGCGCAATCTAACCTGAAAACTATCAGGCTTTGCAGAGTTGTTATGCCAGCTGAATTCAACGTGAACACAGCAACAAACCAGAAACAGGCCAACAAACAACGGGCCACAAGGTAAGAAACGAAAACAAAAATTGCTGGAAAAAAACTCAGCAGGTCTGACAGGATCTGTGGAGAGGAATAAAAGAGAGTTAACGTTTCGAGTCCGAGCGACTCTTCGTCAGAGTCGCTCCTCATTTGGCCTTTAGGCCACCGGGTAAGGGACTGTTGCTGTGGACAAAAAAGATCTTTAGGATCCTTTAGGCTGGGGGGGGCGGGGGCCAAGCAGGAATTCAAAATAATGGGCCTGGGGCCAGAGCAGGAATGTGAAATAGCCAGCCCAAATTTACTGATCCGAACCCTGGAAGAAGCATAAACAGAGAGAACAGAAAACACTGTTTCCCATGGAATAGGCCCCCAACGAGTCAGCTTGGCAGCTAGCGAGCTATCCAACTTTGTCCTGAAAGGTATGACGTAAGGATGGGGACTAATGTTTTTGGAAATACTCAAGGACTCATTGCTCCCCCACCACTCTCCAACCTACTTTGGAAAGACCCCGGTGTCCCCGTGTCAATATCAACCCCTGTACCTGACCTGTAAAAGAGGGCCCAGCTTCACCGTGAGGTCGCAGGGCCGCCAGGGTCAGGAGCAGGGGCTAGGCCTTGCCATCCAGCCAGTCAGCAGCGGCCGCCCAGGAGAGAAGGTCTGGATTCAGACCGAGGGAAGCCCTCGGCGGGGTAGGGCCAAGAGCTCACCGAGATGCCCCCAGGCGAGCGGCAGATTCATCCAAGGCAAGGCACGCGTGACACAGTCGTGTTCCGTTAATAAGCCGCTGCTCAGACGCACTGGCCAGAGGGACAGGAGGAGGCCATTCAGCCCCTCGAGCCTGTTCTGTTACTCAATGGGGTCATGGCTGTTCTGCGATCTTACCCCACATGCCCGCCTTTGCCCCTGAGGACCCGCGCTGAACAAAAAAACCTCTCAATCCCCGATTTAAAATGAGCAATCGGCCTGGCATCAATTGCCGTCTGTGGAAGAGAGTCCCACCTTCTCCTACCCTCGGCCTGTGAAAGTGTTTCACTCATTTCACTCCTGAATAGCCTGGCTGTAATTTTTTTAGACTCTGCCGCCTCGACCCCAGACTCCCCCAAGCAGCTGAAAATCGTTTCTCTCTAAGCGTTGATGTTCAAAGAGACTTGGGTTGTGTTTGTACAAGGAACGCAGAACATTAACATGCAGGTGCAGCAAACAATTAGGAAGGTAAGTGGCATGTTGGCCTTTATTGCGAAGGAGATTGGAGTACAAGAATATAAAGTAGCGTTGCTAAAGTTGTTACAGCGTTTTGGTGAGACCACATCTGGAGTAGAGTTTTGGTCTCCACACTTAAGAAAGGATAAACTTGCATTGGGGGCGGTGCAGTGAAGTTTCGCCAGACTGGTTCCTGGGATGACGGGGTTGTCTGACAATGAGAGGCTGAGTGAATTGGGTTTATGTTCTCTGGAGTTTAGAAGAATGAGAGGGGATCTCACTGAAACCTACACGATTCTGAAGGGGGTTTTGATAGGGTGGACGCGGAGAGATTGTTTCCGCTGGTCGGAGATCCTAAAACTCGGGGGCACAGTCTCAGGATAAGGGGGCCGATCATTTGGGGACTGAGATGAGGAGAAATTTCTTCACTCAAAGGGGTTGTGAACCTTCAGAATTCTCCACCCCAGAGGATTGTGGATGCTCCATCGTTGAGCACAGTTAAGGGCCGGGATAGACAGATTTTTGGTCTCTGAGGGAATTAAGGAACATGGGGAATGGGCAGGAAAGTGGAGTCAAAGGTCAAGATCAGCCATAATCATATTGAATGGCAGAGCAGGCTCGATGGGCCGAGTGGCCTACTCCTGCCCCTATTTCTTGTGTTCTTATGTTTTTACCCTAATTGTTCCCCTCAATATCTTGAAAACTTTGATCAAATCACCCCTTAACCTTCTAACCTAGTTTGTTGAAATCTCTCCTCGTAATTTAACCCTTGGTGTCCAAGTAAACCTGGACTGTGCTCCCTCCAAGGTCAGTATATCCTTCCTAAGGTGTGGTGTTTACAGTGACTCCCAGTGTACTCATGGGGCAGCTGAAGCATTAACCTCTACCCCACCCCCTTGTGTTCTAGTCCTTGAGATAGAAAGGCCAGCATTCCTTTGCCTGATTATTATCATTGTCCTGAAATTGAGTGTGGCATCAAGGAGCCCCGGCAAAACTGGAGTCAATAGGAATCAGGGGGAAAACTCTCCGCTGGTTGGAGTCATACCCAGCACAAAGGAAGATGGTTGCGGTTGTTGGAGGTCGGTCATCTCAGCTCCAGGACATCACTGCAGGAGTTCCTCAGGGTTAGTGTCCTCGGCCCAACCATCTTCAGCTGCTTCATCAATGACCTTCCTTCCATCATCAGGTCAGAAGTGGGGATGTTTGCTGATGATTGCACAATGTTCAGCACCATTCGCGACTCCTCAGATACTGAAGCAGCCCATGTCCAAATGCAGCAAGACCTGGACAATATTCAGGTTTGGGCTGGCAAGTGGAAAGTAACATTCGCACCACACAAGTGCCAGGCAATGACCATCTCCAACAAGAGAGAATCTAACCATCGCCCCTTGATATTCAATGGCATTACCATCACTGAATCCCCCACTATCAACATCCTAGGGGATTATCATTGACCAGAAACTGAACTGGACCAGCCATATAAATACTGTAGCTACAAGAGCAGGTCAGAGGCTGGGAATCCTGCGGAGTGTAACTCACCTCCTGACTCCCCAAAGCCTGTCCACCATCTACAAGGCACAAGTCAGGAGTGTGATGGAATACTCCCCACTTGCCTGGATGAGTGCAGCTCCCACAACACTCAAGAAGCTGAACACTGAAGACACCATCCAGGACAAAGCAGCCCACTTGATTGGCACCACATTCACAAACATTCACTCCCTCCACCACCGACGCACAGTAGCAGCAGTGTGTGTACCATCTACAAGATGCACTGCAGCAACTCACCAAGGCTCCTTCCAAACCCACAACCTCTACAATCTAGAAGGACAAGGGCAGCAGATAGATGGGAACACCACCACCTGGAAGTTCCCCTCCAAGTCAATCTCCATCCTGACTTGAAACTACATCGCTGTTCTGTCGCTGTCTCTGGATCATCTGACAGTGCGGCGCTCCCTCAGTACTGACCCTTCCACAATGCGACACTCCCTCAGTACTGACCCTCTGACAGTGCAGCACTCCTTCAGTACTGACCCTCTGACCGTGCAGCACTCCCTCAGTACTGACCCTCTGACAGTGCAGCACTCCTTCAGTACTGACCCTCTGACCGTGCAGCACTCCCTCAGTACTGACACTCTGACAGTGCAGCACTCCCTCAGTACTGACCCTCCAACAGTGCAGCACTCCTTCAGTACTGACCCTCTGACCGTGCAGCACTCCCTCAGTACTGACACTCTGACAGTGCAGCGCTACCTCAGTACTGACCCTCTGACCGTCCAGGGCTCCCTCAGTACTGACCCTCTGACCGTCCAGGGCTCCCTCAGTACTGACCCTCTGACCGTGCAGCACTCCCTCAGTCCTGACCCTCTGACAGTGCAGCACTCCCTCAGTACTGACCCTCTGACCGTGCAGCGCTCCCTCAGTACTGACCCTCTGACCGTGCAGCACTCCCTCAGTACTGACCCTCTGACAGTGCAGCACTCCCTCAGTACTGACCCTCCGACAGTGCGGCACTCCCTCAGTACTGACCCTCCGACAGTGCGGCACTCCCTCAGTACTGACTCTCCGACAGTGCAGCACTCCCTCAGTACTGACCCTCCGACAGTGCGGCTCTCCCTCAGTACTGACCCTCTGACAGTGCAGCACTCCCTCAGTACTGACCCTCCGACCGTGCAGCACTCCCTCAGTACTGACCCTCTGACAGTGCAGCACTCCCTCAGTACTGACCCTCTGACTGTGCAGCACTCCCTCAGTACTGACCCTCCGACCGTGCAGCACTCCCTCAGTACTGACCCTCTGACCGTGCAGCACTCCCTCAGTACTGACCCTCTGACAGTGCAGCACTCCCTCAGTACTGACCCTCTGACCGTGCAGCACTCCCTCAGTACTGACCCTCCGACAGCGCAGTGCTCCCTCAGTACTGACCCTCTGACCATGCAGTGCTCCCTCAGTACTGACCCTCTGACCGTGCAGCACTCCCTCAATACTGACCCTCCAACAGTGCAGTGCTCCCTCAGTACTGACCCTCTGACTGTGCAGCACTCCCTCAGTACTGACCCTCCGACAGTGCAGCACTCCCTCAGTACTGACCCTCTGACCGTGCAGCACTCCCTCAGTACTGACCCTCCGACAGTGCGGCACTCCCTCAGTACTGACCCTCCGACAGTGCGGCACTCCCTCAGTACTGACTCTCCGACAGTGCAGCACTCCCTCAGTACTGACCCTCCGACAGTGCGGCACTCCCTCAGTACTGACCCTCTGACAGTGCAGCACTCCCTCAGTACAGACCATCTGACCGTGCAGCACTCCCTCAGTACTGACCCTCTGACCGTGCAGCACTCCTTCAGTACTGACCCTCTGACAGTGCAGCACTCCTTCAGTACTGACCCTCCGACAGTGCGGCTCTCCCTAAGTACTGACCCTCTGACAGTGCAGCACTCCCTCAGTACTGACCCTCCGACAGTGCAGCACTCCCTCAGTACTGACCCTCTGACAGTGCCGCACTCCCTCAGTACTGCACTGGAGGGTTAGCTTAGGTTTTTGTGCTCGAGCCCTGTAGTGTGGGACTTGAACCCAGAAACCTTTACTCAGAGGTAAGATCTGCCCTCTGGGCCTGGCTGGTGAAATGGGTAAACACATGGTTTGATGGAATTAAATGCAGACAAGTGTGAAGCGATACATTTTGGAAGGGAGAATGAGGAAAGGCAGTAACAACTAAACGGGACAATTTTAAAGGGGGTGTAGGGACTGAGAGACATGGGGTATGTGTGTACGCAAATCTTAGAACGTGGCAGGACACATTGGGAAGGCTGTTGAAGAGGCAGATTGAATCTTTGGATCGAGACGCAGCGAAAAGCTCTGTTAAACCTTCATAAATCGCCGCTCAGGCCTCAGCTGGAATCCTGGGTCCAATCCTGGGCCCTGCACTGTAGGGAGAGGGGTAGGGAGGGGATTTACTAGGACGGGACCGGGGATGAGGGACCTCAGGTACACCAAGAGGCTGGAGAAGCTGGGGATCGTCCTCCTGAGAGCGGAGAAGATTAAGGGGAGTTTTAAATCGAGGCTTTCAAAAACCACGATGGGCTTCGATAAGAGCAAAGAAGGAGAAACTGTTTCCAGTGGCAGGAGGGTCGGTAACCCGAGGGACACGGGTTGAGGGGAATCGGCAAAAGCACCAGAATGTTTCAATGCAGCAGTTTGATTTAGAAGGCGCTGCCTGAAAGGGCGGCGGAAGCGGATTCATCGGAGGCTTTCAAAAGGAGGAATTAGATAAATATTTGAAGGGTAAACATTTGCAGGACTTTGGGGCAAAGAGCAAGGCCAGTGGGACTGATCTGATAGCTCTTTCGAAGGGCTGGAATATGCGTGACGGGCCGAACGGCCTCCTTCGGCGCTATACCAATGTCACACCGTGCGAGACACGGCAGCCAAGGCTGTGCAGAATGGAAACGGCTCGATGCTTTGGAAGGGGAACTCTCAGTGGGCATTGGCAGGTCCAGAATGAGGTCATTGTCATGCACGGACTGACAGAGAGAGAGAGAGAGAGAGAGAGAGAGGGGGTGGGTCTTGCTGAGTAGCTCATTCAGAGAGCCAGCACGGACACAATGGGCTGAATGGCCTCCTGATGTGCTGCGACTGTTCTACAGCCAGCAATTTCCCCCCCCGCCCCCCAGTCGGAGGATGTTGTGCGGGGGGAGGGGGGAGGGGGGGGGGGACGTGAACCCGGTCGGCGCCCTCGATCGGGTCCGCGCCGCCATTTCACGCGAGCGAGCCAATTAAGGCCCGTCCATTGTGACACGCGCCCGGAAGCGCTGAGCGCTCCCTGTGGTGGTGGGGAGGCGTTGGGGTCCCTGAGTCGGAGAGCTCAGAGATCACTCTGAGGCACGGAGGTACCTCGGGGGTGTGGGGGTGGGGGGGATTTGTTTAAGCCATGGAAATTTGAATAAAGGCGGGGGGGGTGGGGGGAAAAGCCTTAAGGACATCTCCCCCTCATGTGAAACCGTCACATGAGCCGGGACCTGTCCATTATTTATTTCAAAACTTTTTATTTGAGTCCTAAACCCTTCAATGAAACCCCATCCCGCCCGTGGATGAGGTTTCATGAGAAATGCGAAGGCCGCCTGGGCTCTTCGCCTGCCCACCCGCCCCCCCCACCCCGGCCGACCTTAAATTTGGACGGGCAGCCCCTGTTAATGACCTTAATTGCTTTTTAACAGGCCTCCATGGGCCTCGGACAGCCCGGTGGGCGCGCCCGGCTGGGAAAACGCTGCCCCACGTCGGAGAAGGAAGAAAGTGAAAAAAAAACAACTATCGATGCCAAGAGGATTCAAAGTGGTTAATCGCGGCTCCCAGGTTGGCGCAAGTGACCAAGACCTCACCGGCCCGAGGCAGACAACAAGCAAAGTCGGTCCAGCCCGCGCAAGGTGACTCTTGGCCTTGCTGACAGGCTCCTTGTCACTTATCCTGTGGATGTGGGAAATGCGGCCAAGGCAACAGGAGCCGCCTGACCCTACATGCCCCGACATCCTCAGGTGTGAAATTCCAGAGAAGGATATCATGCCATGATTGAATTGTATTCCGCATTGGAGCATTCCAGAAACCAGTCACTGGCCAAACCAGTTGTCAGGTGCCTTGTGGCAGCCATCTTTAGCCTGTGACTTTTCTTGTCTTTAAAAAAGTCCTTTTTAAACAGTTCAGGTTAATATCGCTCAATCACAATGTTTCTATTGCTTCTTTTGCCAATGACTTTAAGTCTGTGCTCTCTCTCTCTCAATCCTATCACGAGTGGGAACAGTTTCTCCCTGTCTGCTCTGCCCAGACCCTTCATGATTATGAACACCTCTATGGAAACTCCTACCCTGAGGAAGTGGTCTGGGACCCTCCTTTTGTATTTACCTACACCTGCGTTTCAAACTTCTCATCCTTGTTTTCAAATCTCTCCGTGGCCTCCCACACCCTATCTCTAGCATCTCCTCCAATCCCACAATCCTTCCCTTAACTTTGGCCTCTTGAGCATCCCCGATTTTAATCACTCCATTGATGGCAGCCATCCCTTCAGCTGCCTCCGATCTAAGCTCTGGAATTCTCTCCCTAAACCTCTAACCTCCCCCCTCCCCACCACCCACACCCGCCCTCTCGCCCTCTCTCTCTCTCTCTCTCTCTCTCTCTCCCTATTTAAGGTTTTCTTTAAAATCTAACCCCTCTGACCAAGATTTTTGTCCGCTGTCCCAATACCTCACTCGGCTCGGTCTCAAGTTACGTCTGGTCACCCACTCCTGTGAAGCGCTTTGGGACGTTTTAGTCTTGAAGGAGTTAGATAAATACAAGTTGTTGTTGTAGTTGGCAGACCTCTTCAAAGAGAGAGAGAGAGACAGACAGACAAAGAAACTCAGAAGAAAGCAAGCAATAAATGAAGGAAGGAATGAAAGAGTTTGCATTTATGTAGCACCTTTTGCCACCTCAGGAAGCCCCAAAGCGCTTTGCGTCCAATGAAGCACTTTCTTTGAAGTGTAGTCACTTGTTACAATGTGCGAAAGATGGCAGCCGACCTGCGCACAGCAAGATCCCACAAACAACAATGTGATCATGACCAAATAATCTGTTTTTTCTTTTTTCTGATGTTGGTTAAGTGTATTGAACTAGGACACTGGGACATACCCCACCACCGCACAATCCCCCCACCTCCCCCTCCCCCACCCCCACCGCCATTCTCCATCCAGTAGTTACCCTGGGATGCTTTGGAACCACCCGAAAGGGCAGACCCTTGGTTTAATGTGCCATCTGGAAGGTGGTGCTGAGTACCCGACGGGTTAAGAATGAGGGGATAAAGCCAAATCTGGAGGTAACAAACCTTGAACGAGTTACACAGGATACACAAGAGGCTGGAATGAGAGGAATTGATCAGCGGGGGGTTGGTGGGGGAGGGGCACTTTCTACATCACGGATCAGGGCGATCACGGCCGGCGTTTGCCAGCTCCACGCCAAATTCGGGCAGAAATGCGCTTCTGTTTCTCGCTCAAAGCCTTGGAGGAGAACGGCCCTGCTTGAGCAAGTTAAGAGAGCTGCAGGTCTATGGAGGTCGGGGCGGGATAATCAGGTCGAGTGGTTAGCTGTGTATCAGGCAATGCGGCGTCCCAATTGGCAGTAATTGGCAAAAGAAGCAATAGAAACATTGTGCTTGAGCGATATTAACCTGGACTTTCACCAGCTGACCAGAAATATACTGAACTGTTTAAAAAGGGCTTTTTTTAAAGTCAAGAAAAGATGGCTGCCACAAGTCACCTGACATCTGGTTTGGCCAGTGACTGGTTCCTGGAATGCTCCAATGCGGAATACAATTCAAACATGCCATGACATCCTTCTCTTGGAATTTCACGCCTGAGGATGTCAAGGACTACTTCAAAAGGAATTACTGAAAAGTGTACTGGATCTACATTTACATTTTTATAAGATGGCTCTCCAGCGGAGCCAGACAATCTGCTCGGACAATAGTTACATGAAAGATGCTTTGCAATCTCATCCAAATGGATAATGACTCATTGGGGGGATTAATGGCTGGGACCTTATGGAATCTACTCACACTCCTATACCCCTCCCCCGCCCCCAGCCATGAAACAAAAGCACCATCAGTTCAGACATCAGATGAATAAACACTTTCTGAAATCATTATGGAGAGAGAGAGAGAGATCGTGTGACTGAAGCAACCATTAAAAAATACAAACTGCTAAAGACAGAAGCAGTGAGTAGCCTGGAAAAGCTGCCAATGGAGCAGCAAGGAGCTCCCTTCCCTCTTCTCCCAAGATAAGACCCTGTCTCTTACAGTTTAAAAATCCAGCACAGAGCTAGTGAATTTGCCATCGACAGGAACCTCAGGTGCAAAACTCATCGACTTCTGGAAGACACGGATGAAGAAGCAATTGTCTCCAGCAATTGCAATTACATGGGCTTCAACTCAACTCCTGGAACCTAAAGGAATTTGGAAAAATTTCTGCCACAGCCCCTGTGACAAGCCGAGGACTCCTAAACAGTGAACTCACAAGTTTTTGTTTTATCTTTCAACATTGAAACTTAATTTGCCTTAAAAAATAATGACCTACAGTATAACTTGCAAATTTTGCATGCTTGTGTGTGCGTGTCTGTCTGTGTGTGTCTGTGTGTGTGTGTGTACACGTGTCTGTGTGTGTCTGTGTGTGTGTCTGTGTGTGCGCGTGTGTGCATGTCTGTCTGTGTGTGTCTGTGTGTGTGTCTGTGTGTGTGTGTGTGCACGTGTCTGTGTGTGCGCGTGTGTGCATGTCTGTCTGTGTGTGTCTGTGTGTGTGTGTGTGTGCACGTGTCTGTGTGTGCGCGTGTGTGCATGTCTGTCTGTGTGTGTCTGTGTGTGTGTCTGTGTGTGTGTGTGTGCACGTGTCTGTGTGTGCGCGTGTGTGCATGTCTGTCTGTGTGTGTCTGTGTGTGTGTCTGTGTGTGTGTGTGTGCACGTGTCTGTGTGTGCGTGTGTGTGCATGTCTGTCTGTGTGTGTGTGCATATGTGTGTGTCTGTCTGTGTTTGTGTGTGTGTGTCTGTTTGTGTGTTTGTGTGCCTCTGTGTGTGTCTGTCTGTGTGTGTCTGTGTGTGTGTCTACGTGTTTGTGTGTGTGTGTTTGTGTGTTTGTGTGCCTCTGTGTGTGCGTGTGTGTGTGTCTGCCTGTGTGTCTGTGTGTGTGTGCCTCTGTGCGTGTGTGTGTGTCTGTCTGTGTGTTTGTGAGTGTGTGTGCCTCTGTGTATGTTTGTGTGTGTGTGTGACCGTGGTTTGCGAAAGTTCGAGAAACGCAGGTTTACCTTTTTAAGTATTTTGCTATCTTCACCTGGGTTGGGTTTTTAACACAATTAAAACTAACCCCTTCTCGTTTTAAACCTCAAGAAAGCCTGCCAGACTCGTTTCTTTGCAATCGGTATGTAAATGGTTCAGCTTAGACACATTGAGAAAGCTCCTTCACCCTTCTAAACCCACACCAAAAAAAAAAACCCTGTTACAGTCAGACTCGGAGTGGTCAGTCAAGGGGAGCCATTCTTACCCCACCTCGATGAGGAGAAGCCTTTTCACGCCGCGAGAAGCTGAGAGTTTGGAATACGCTGCCTGAGAGGCTGGTGCAGGGAGGATCGGTCGAGGAATTCAAGAGGGAATTAGACTGTTATCTGGAAAGGAAGAATGTGCAGGGTTACGGAGAGAAGGTGGGGGGGGAGTGGCACTCGGTGAGCTGCTCGTTTGGAGAGCCGGTGCAGACAAGACGGGCCAAATGGCCTCCTTCCGTGCTGTAAACCAGGCTGTGATTCTGAGTGAGTGCACGGGCAGGTAGTTTGGAATTCACGACGTGTTTAGCGAATGACGGTAATCGTCATTATTCTACCCCCAGGCTCAACTATTCCAACCTTAAGAGCAGAAAACGCTGAAAATACTTGGGCAGGCCAGGCAGAATCTGTGGAGGGAAAAAACAGAGTTAACAGAATCACACAGTGCAGAAGAGGCCCTTCGGCCCATCGAGTCTGCACCAGCACGTGAGAAACACCTGACCTACCTCCCTAATCCCATTGACCAGCACTTGGCCCATAGCCTTGAATGTTATGACGTGCCAAGTGCTCATCCAGGTACTTTTTAAAGGATGTGAGGCTAACCCGCCTCCACCACCCTCCCAGGCAGCGCATTCCAGACCCTCACCACCAAAAAAGTTTTTCTTCACATCCCCCCCCCCAAACCTCCTGCCCCTCACCTTGAACTTATGCCCCCTCGTAACTGACCCTTCAACTAAGGGGAACAGCTGCTCCCTATCCACCCTGTCCGTGCCCCTCATAATCTTGTACACCTCGATCAGGTCGCCCCTCAGTCTTCTCTGCTCCAACGAAAACAACCCAAGTCCATCCAACCTCTCTTCACAACTTAAATGTTTCATCCCAGGCAACATCCTGGTGAATCTCCTCTGCACCCCCTCCAGCGCAATCACATCCTTCCTATAATGTGGGGCATTCAGATTTCACCATTGACCATGGTAAGATTAGAACCCAGGTACCCTGTGCATTAACCATTCCAGTGACAATACCGCTACACCACCACTTGCCCTAATAAAAACCACTCGACCCCATGCTGGGATTTGAACCCCATGTCCCCAGAGCATTAGCCTAGGCCTCTGGATTAGCAGTCCAGTGACATCACCACTATCTCCCTAAATTCTAACCATCTGCTGTGACAGAATTTGAACCCAGGTCAAGGCAGAGCATTACCCAAGGTTGCTAGTCCGGCAACAATACCACTAGGCCATCACCTCCCCCTAAATAACCCTGCATCAGAACTGAGGAAAGATAGAAATGTAACTGGTTTTGAGCTAGTGAAGGCGGGAGAATGGGGTTGAGAAACTTATCAGCCATGATTGAATGGCGGAGCAGACTCGATGGGCCGAATGGCCTCATTTCTGCTCCTATGTCTTACGGTCTTATGGGGCGGGGGGAGGGGGGGAGGTAAAGAAGGAGGAATGAGAAAGTTTGCGATCGGGTAGGGGGCTGGAGAGATTAAATGACAGAAGGGTTCTTGGTCCATAAGCCAAAGGGAGTTGGTAATGGGTAAAGTAAAGAAACAAGGAGGTGTGTCCAGATGAGGTGTGAATGGCAGGATCGTAGCCGTCCGTCTGCAAAGAGAAGGAATTAAGAAATATTTTATTCATCTTTCTTTTTCCTATTTTTATTTCAGCTTTCCAGTGTCTGTAGGACTTGGCCTCGGACTATTCCCACACTGTCCAGCCTCCCATATTCTACCCTCCCTAAAGTTGAGCTCATCCAAACCCTGGCTCCCTTCATCCAAACTCGCACCAAGTCTTGCTAGCACATCACTCCCCGTGTCCGCCGACCCACATTGGCTCCCGGTCTGGCAATGCCGCAAACTGAAGACGCTGCTTTCAAATCCCTCCACGGTCTCGTTCCCACACCCCCTCCCCGGACCCCCAGCCCCCACGACATCTCCCTAACCTCCTCCAGCTGTACGTCCCTCCGGGATCTCTGCACTCCTCCTGTTCCGGCCTCTTGCATATCCCCGATTCCCATCGCTCCGCCATTGGCGGCCGTGCCTTCAGCTGCCCGGGGCCCTGAGCTCTGGAATTCACTCCCACGCCTCTAACTCCCGAGGTTCCTGAAAAGCCACCTCTTTGGCCGAGCATTCTGACATCTGTCCTACCCCACCCACACCCCCACAAACCCCCCATCCTTGGAACAAGGGGTTTCGAGGACTGGGACCCCCTCATGTGTCAAGGACCGAATCATCGAAGAGTTCCAGCACAGATATTGGCTATATGGCCTCAGCTGGTCCTGTCCCTTCCGTATCCACCCCAAACCCAACCCCGTAGCCCTGCAAATGTTTACTTTTCACTTAATGATCCAACTCCCTCTTGAATCCCTCGATTGACTCTACCTCCCCCACAATCTCAGGCAGCGCATTCCAGACCCTAACCACTCGCTGCATGAAAAAGTTTCTCCTCCTGTCTCCATTGCCTCTTTAGCCAATTACCCTAAATCGGTGCCATAAGACCATAAGACCCAGGAGCAGAAATTAGGCCATTTGGCCCATCGAGTCTGCTCCGCCATTCAATCATGGCTGATAAGTTTCTCAACCCCATTCTCCCACCTTCTCCCCGTAACCTTTGATCCCCTTACCAACCAAGAACCTATCTATCTCGGTCTTAAATACACTCAATGACCTGGCCTCCACAGCCTTCTGCGGCAATGAATTCCATAGACTCACCACTCTCTGCCCTCTGCTTCTCGATCCTTCCACCGATGGGGACAGTCTCTCCCTCTCCACTCTGCCCAGGCCCCTCATGGTTTGGAACACCTCGATCAAATCTCCTCCCAACCATCTCTAACGATTGTCAGGGTTAAGTTAACAGGCTCCCAAGTAGTGTTGCTCCACACGGTCGCCAGGAGGTTAGAAGATGGTCCCGGTGGAGTTTGCCCCTTCTTTGGTTTCGCAATTCCGACATTGGCAGCACGTGTGCAGCGCCCCTCAGGCGGTGGGTCCGATTCTGCCTGAGATCTCGTGGGCCAGGCATCGGGGCCTCCTCGTGTCTCAGTGCCTGAGCTCAGCCTCACCCTCACCCCAGCACCCGCCCCGTCATCCCACCCCCCTCACCTGGCGTCCTCGGACCCCACATCCGGCAGAGTTGCTCTCGGAGCGAGAGGGGTCGCTCTCGGATGGCGGTGGTTGCCGGGCTAGGGCGAGGGCACCTGGGGCTGCTGCCAGGCGGTGGCTCTTGGCGCGGTGGTTCTGCCGAGCTGCCCTTCCCCTCGCCTCATTCGGCATCATTTTCTTCCAGGCCGATCAGCACCAACCTCAGCAACGCGACCGCCCGAGAGGGCAGGTGGACAATGACCGGAAGACGTAGCTCTAGCTACATATTGATGCTCTCAGCTTTATCTTGACCTGACAAAGTCAATCACCTCTGAGTTGTTCCCACAGGAATTCCCCTCCATCCACGCACCTCCCTTAAATAGCTTGTCTCAGTCACCTCCCCTTCCAATGGCCCCCCAAGGTTGAATAGCTGGCACCTTCCTTCTCATCTCTACTCTCCTTCTCTCCTCAAGGCGTTGACTCCAGCAGCATTACTCCCGCTAGCCTGTCCCCATCAAACACTCCCAGGACAGGTACAGCACGGGGTTAGATACAGAGTAAAGCTCCCTCTACACTGTCCCCCATCAAACACTCCCAGGACAGGTACAGCACGGGGTTAGATACAGAGTAAAGCTCCCTCTACACTGTCTCCATCAAACACTCCCAGGACAGGTACAGCACGGGGTTAGATACAGAGTAAAGCTCCCTCTACACTGTCCCCATCAAACACTCCCAGGACAGGTACAGCACGGGATTAGATACAGAGTAAAGCTCCCTCTACATTGCACATGTCTTGGGAACTCATTGGTCACATCTGCCAGCTGCTGCAGGATTTGGCCCAAGGGGACATAGAACCATAGAAAGGTTACAGCACAGAAGGGGGCCATTCGGCCCATCTTGTCCATGGCAGCCCGAGGTCACCCAGGTGCCCTTTCTAATCCCACCTTCCTGCACCCGGCCCATAGCCCTGCAGCTGACAGCACTTTAGGTGCAGATCCAGGTACTTTTTAAAAGAGTTTATAGAGTTTCTGCCTCTACCACCAACTTGGGCAGCGAATTCCAGACACCTACTACCCTCTACTTAAAAAAGTTCTTCCTCATGTCCCCTCTACACCTTCTGCCGCTTATCTTTAATCTATGTCCCCTGGTTCTAGAATTCTCCACCATAGGAAACAATTTTATCCTGTCCACTCTATCTATTCCCCTCATAATTTTGTACACCTCAATCAAGTCACCTCTCAGCCTTCTTTGTTCTAAGGAAAATAACCCCAACCTATCCAATCTCTCCTCGTAGCTACACTTTTCTAACCCTGGCAACATTCTTGTAAACCTCCTCTGCAGTCTCTCCAGAGCTATTACCTCCTTCCTGTAATGTAGTGACCAGAACTGCACACAATACTCCAGTTGTGGCCTCATCAGTGTTTTATACAATTCCAACATTATATCCTTACTTTTATATTCTATACCTCTGCCAATGAAGGAGAGCATTCCATATGCCTTCTTTACAACCTTGTCTACTTGAACTGCTGCCTTCAGGGACCTGTGTACTTGTACGCCAAGATCTCTCACTTCATCTACCCCTCTTAGTGTGTTCCCATTTATTGTGTAGGGCATCCACTGCCAGTGGCTGTGAAAGTGACAGTGGTGCTCAATTTCTATGCCAGTTGCTCCTTTCAGGGCTCCACAGGTGACCTCTGTGGGATATCACAATCTGCCATCCACAAATACATTCATGAGGTCAGGGATGGATCTTCTCCATGACAACTGTCTGCATTTTGCCCGGGACCGGGACAGCCAGGATGCAAGGGCCATTGGATTCTCCCGGATCTCGGCTTTCCCACAGGTACAAGGTGTGAGTGACTGCACTCATGTGGCGCTCAGGTCTCCATCGCTACACATGGCGGAGTTCATCAACCCCAAGGGTTTCCACTCGCTGAATGTTCAGCTGGTGTGCGACCACCTCAAACACATCCTGCAGGTCTGCGCACGGTTTCCAGGGAGTATCCATCACTCCCACATTCTCAGTCGGACACAGATCCCTGACGTCTTCCAGGGTCCACAGAGGCTGCAGGGATTGGCTCCTCAGGGACAAGGGCTACCCGCAGAGGCCGTGGCTGATGCCACCCATGCGGCAGACTCATACTGCAGCAGAGCGACGCTATAATGAGGCTCATGCTGCAACTCACAACTTGGTGGAGCAGACCATCGGGATGCTGAAGATACAGTTCCGGTGCCTGGACCGGTCTGGTGGAGCCCTGCAATACTGTCCACAGAGGGTGTCACGCATCGTCATCATCTGCTGCGCCCTTTACAACCTGGCGCTGCAATGGGGAGAGGAGTTGGCTGAGGAGAAGATGGAGGAGCTGGAGGTCTCCTTGGATGAGGAGGACGCCGACGGGGATGAGGGTGAGGGGGTCCTCGGAGGTGACGATGATGGAGATGATTCTCACACTGACCAGGTGAGGCAGGTGCACTCAGGAGGCCCTCACAGCTGCCAGATTTGTGGAGGATGATGACAAGATGCAGTGAGGTGACCCCATAGTTCCTCACATCGCAGTTGTGAACGTTTGACTCCAGTCTGGCTTATGGCAGCACCAATACTGTCTGTGAGAATACTGCTGTCATGGAGATGCAGTGGAGGCCCTAATCACCGCTCAATTGCAGGAGGATGATGACAACATGCAGTGAGGGCACTCCATAGATCTTCACATAGCCTCTGAGAATGTCTGACTTGTGTCTGGCCGGGGGCAGCTCACTTGCGCTCCATGATCAGGGCCACCTCAGAGACACAGCCATGAAACTTTAGACGCATCTGATGCTGTGTCCACCTTCAGCACCTGAGCCCTTCAGGAGCTGGTGCACAGCATCACTGGCTCCTTAAAGGTGCTGAGAGCACACAGAGAGAATGAGGGAACTCTGTGGTTCCTGCCCACTACATTCTGGCAGCAATGACCAGCACCATCGAGGTGCAGGCATCAGTAATGTGTCCAGGGAGTGTGAGGCTGGACCATCACTGTGGTCTGAAGGCTGCACAGACACAGGGAAGAGGCCCTGGACTGAGACACCTGCCTTTATCTTGTGCAGAAAGGTTTCACATCTGAGTGACAAGAACATTGCCCATCAGAACAAGGAGCCATAGGCAGGGAGACATTCTTGGGAGTTTATTGACAATAGTGAACATTATGTACAAGTGATCAACACCCGTGCCAGGCTGTGCAACTATATCTTCTTAACCATCCTAATCCCTGCCGCTAAGTCTTGATGCTCCCTGGACATCCACAGCAGAGATAGAGGCAGCCTGCTGACTGTGACGCCCTGTCTGTGATGACCTTGGCAGGTGTCCTCTGGAGGGCCGAGACTTGGAGGGCCCCGGCCTGCTTTCAGGGTCCTGCTGTGTGGCAGTGACACCCTCCTCAGCCTGTGGAGCTGGAGCTGCTGAGTTCACAGGAAGAGGGGATTCGGATGGACCGGTCACTCCCAGAGTCACCTGGGCGGATGGGCCCAGGGGGTGCACCTGCTGATCCTCCTCCCTATGGGTGCCTGAGGGCCCCTGGCTGACTCCATGAGGAGCAGGAGTAGCTGGAGTGAGATCGAGCTGCCCGGAACCCCTTTCACATATACACTGTTGGAGACCCACTATGGCGTCAGTGATGGAGTTAAGCCCACACAGCAGAGCAGGAGCGACGTCCTGGACCAAGGTCTCCATGGGCTGCTATCCTGCCAGCATTGACCTCAGTGCGTTGGCAATGCTGGCACAATCTCCTCAGACTGAAGGCGGACGGACTCCTCCATCGTGCCACACAATCTGAGGAGTGCAGCGGACACCCCTTCCTGGTGTTCCCGAGCTTACCTTTGCAGCTCCAGCAACTGTGACATGACCGGGTCCAGAGTCTCATCATCTGACTCGGACTCAGCAACGTTCTGGCCTCCAGCAGCCCTCCGAGCCACATGGGAAGCCCCTGCCTCATCCTGCTGTGGATCAGACAGTGTGATGTGCTCACCAGATTGTGACCCTGAGGCTACTCTAAAGCTAGGTCCCACCGAGGTGTGTGTCTCTGTGCTGGTGGAGGGTGTGGGTGAGGCTGTGATGGGACTTCAGGGAGGGTGACTCCAGAATCCTCTTCAGGGGTTTCTCTGGGACTTGATTGGAGGCCCTGGGTCATGGACTCTGTCGGCTGTTTGGCAGATGTACCTGTGAAAGTAAGGGGAGATAATTAGTGCATGACAGTGGCCTGTGAAACAGGACACATCACCCACAGCATGGTTGTCTGATGGATGTTGCGCTGCTGGATCCTCCCTTGGTTGAGCAGCTCCGACCTCACCGTCAGCACAGGACCGGTCCCGGTCATCGCCGGCCAGCTGGATGGCTCTGTTTTCAAAATCCATGAGGACCTTGATATCAGGCATTCCTCCATTGGTCTGCAACCTCTCCCTCTTGTTGTGAGCCAGCTTGTCCTGCATGGATAGAGATGGAGAGAGTGTAAATAGGACGCCTGCCGGGCCAGATGATAAATGTGCCTGGCCTGTGCGGGTGGTGAGTGGTCCCATGGACAGGATGAGGACAATGACGGTGAGTGTGAGAGTGTGATTGGTGATATCCTCACACTGACAGTGAGTGAGGGCCCTGTGGATGTGTGATGGGTTTGTGGGTGTGTGAGTTGAGAGTGATGAGTAGAGTGACTTACCCTGGCGGAGCGGAGGAGATCATTCATCCTCTTGTGGCACTGGGTGGCTGCCCTGCAGGACGTTGGCACTGACCACCACCAGCACTGCCTCCCGATACGGGTTGGTGATGTTGCTGCCCATCCTGCAGTCAGAGAGGGGGTTAGAGGACATCGTTACAGCGCCCCTGGTCTAGAAACACAGGGGGGGTGTGCGCGCGGCTGCACTTTAAACTTGGTGCCCGGCGTGATGCAGGGGCGAGGGGATGGCGGGCGGCTGAATGAGATACCACCCTCACCAGGGAAAGGGTGTGATTCCCGGGAGCGCATAATTAATGAGGTGGGTTTGGGGTGATACGGCGTGAAAATCTATCATGGCGGCCGGAACGTGAAACATTGTTTTACCCACCCGCTACCACACAGAGCAACTCTGGGAAAATTCTACCCATAGAGCAAAGACCTCACTACACCGTCCCCATCAAACACTCCCAGGACAGGGACAGCACGGGGTTAGATACAGAGTAAAGCTCCCTCTACACTGTCCCCATCAAACACTCCCAGGACAGGTACAGCACGGGGTTAGATACAGAGTAAAGCTCCCTCTACACTGTCCCCATTAAACACTCCCAGGACAGGTACAGCACAGGGTTAGATACAGAGTAAAGCTCACTCTATACTGTCCCCATCAAACACTCCCAGGACAGGTACAGCACGGGGTTAGATACAGAGTAAAGCTCCCTCTACACTGTCCCCATCAAACACTCCCAGGACAGGTACAGAACAGGGTTAGATACAGAGTAAAGCTCCCTCTACACTGTCCCCATCAAACACTCCCAGGACAGGTACAGCACAGGGTTAGATACAGAGTAAAGCTCCCTCTGCACTGTCCCCATCAAACACTCCCAGGACAGGTACAGCACGGGGTTAGATACAGAGTAAAGCTCCCTCTACACTGTCCCCATCCAACACTCCCAGGACAGGTACAGCACGTAAAACTTTAAGAATCTCCTGACACTGTGTGATGACGTTCAGGACAGTTTTCCCAGCGTTTTGGCCTCTGTTATCCAGGACAAAGCAGCCCCGCTTGATTGGCACCCCATCCACAAACATTCACTCCCTCCACCACCGACGCACAGTAGCAGCAGTTTGTGTACCATCTACAAGATGCACTGCAGGAACTCACCAAGGCTCCTTAGGTAGTACCCTCCAAACCCACGACCTCTACCATCTAGAGGGACAAGGGCAGCACACACATGGGAACACCACCACCTGGAGGTTCCTCTCCAAGCCACTCACCATCCTGACTTGGAAATATATCGGCCGTTCCTTCACTGTCTCTGGGTCAAAATCCTGGAACTCCCTCCCTAACAGCGCTGTGGGTGTACCTACACCACATGGACTGCAGCGGTTCAAGAAGGCAGCTCACCACCCCCTTCTCAAGGGGCAATTAGATATGAGCATTAAATGCTGGCCTTGTCAGTGGCGCTACATCCAAGAGAGCTGATTTATCCCACCACCAACATAATCAAAGATTAATTACATAGAATTACATCGAAACTGATTATCCATCTTGCTGTTTGAAGAAGTTTACAGTGTGCAAACTGCTCATGGTGTTTGTCCCACAATGTTCTTTATTATCTCCGGTAAACCACATGATGGTGACAGAGAGCAGACCAATCTGCAGTCCTCGAACGTACCACATGAGGGGGCCCCACAGTAAAGAAACTACAGCTCCGAGCGACAGACCCAGATAAATGGACTGAACGAGAGTTTATTTCCCAAATCAGACCTGATCGTTTCACCCTTTCGCGAATGGTTAAGCCCCGCCATTGGATAAAGTGCCGCGTCAAACGTTACTACGCAAGGGAGGAGCTCACGGTGTCAGGGGTAACATGTTGACATGGATAGAGGATTGGTGTGGCTAACAGGAAGCAGAGAGTAGGCATAAATGGGTCTTTTTCTGGTTGGTAAGTAGAGTGCCACAGGGATCAGTGTTGGCACCTCAACTACTTACAAACTATATCAGCGGCTTGGATGGAGGGTCTGAACGCAGGGCAGCTAAATTTGATGATGACACAAAGATCGATAGGAGAGTAAAGTGTCAAGGGGCGGTAGAGAGTCTGCAAAGGCAGGTTAAGTGAGCGGTCAAAGATTGGGCAGATGGAGTATAATGTGGGGAAAATGCAAACGTGTCCACTTTGGCAGGAAGAATAGAAAAGCAGGATGCTATTTAAATGGAGAGAGAGATTGCAGAACTCTCTGAGGTACAGAGGGACCTGGGTGTCCTGGTACATGAATCAGAAAAAGTTAGTATCCAGGCACAGCAAGTGATTAGGAAGGCGAATAGAATGTTTGCATTTATTTCAGGGGGAATGGAATATAAACGTCGGGAAGTTTTACTGCAGCTGTACAGGGTCTTGGTGAGACCACATCTGGGGTATTATGCACAGTTTTGGTCCCCTTATTTGCAAAAGGTATAATTGCGTTAGAAGCAGTTCGGAGGAGGTTCACTCGACTCATTCCTGGGACGGAGGAGTTGTCTTATGGAGAAAAGTTGAGAAGGTCGGACCCATACCCACTGGAGTTTAGAAGAATGAGAGGTGATCTTATTGAAATGTACAAGATCCTGAGGGGACTTGGCAGGGTAGATCCTGGGGTAGTCTAGAACGATGGGGTGCAGTTTAAGCATAAGACATCTCCTTTTATGTCTTGAGCCTATAAGTTCACTAGTTAAGTTACCTCGAATTGCACACCTTTGTATACACTTATTAGTTGATGCTCGCTGTCTATAACAGAGAGGGAACAAACTGGGATTGTTTATTGCGACAGGAGGCAGTGCGCTCAATCCCTGTGCGCTCCCACAACCACCTCCGGCTCCGGACTTCCGGTTAACCAGCAGCCCGCGCTGTACAGCGATCGGTCAGTCACCTGGTTAGTCCACTTGCATTCTCTTAAAGGCACATGGCACCCCACTTCACCGCTTTCCCCCTTTTAAGATGGAGACGAGGGGGGGGAATGTTTTCTCTCAGGGGGTCGTGGGTCTGTGGGGCTCCGCACCCCCCCGCAACCACCCCCCCCACCCCCAACCCAGGGAGCAGCGGAGGCCGGGCCATGGAGTCTATTCAAGGCTGATTGTCGAGGGAGCAGACAGGATGGCGGGGGGCTGAGGTGACCATCGGGTCGGCCATGTTCTTGTTGAACCGCGGAGCAGGCTGGAGGGGCCGAATGGCCTACTCCTGCTCCTAAGCCCGAGTTACCCACGCGCGGAATGATGGGTTAAACCCAGTCAGACAGGCCTAGGCTTTTGCGGGAAGTCCCGGTCACACACGCGTGGAACCAGTCAAAGGCTGTCAAGATGCCAATCTCTCAGCAGGTTTGGCGAGGGGTGGGGGTGGGCGGTAATAACCTTTTACAATCTTGTAAATAACTGCAAACCATAATCAAGGCCCTGAACAGGTAGGAGGGGAGAACAAGCCAATAATCAAAGGAAATGAGAAGGGGGGAAAGGGAGGAAAATAAATCGTGTGCGGGCAGGGGGGTGGGTGGGGTGGGTGAACCAACAAATGAGTAGATAAATTACTTGTGTCATGCACAATTCTACCTTGGGAGGGAGGGAGGGAGGGCGAGAAAGAAATAAAAAACAATGGGACGTGACAACTATTGTTAAACTTGCACCGTCTCAACTCAGTTGGCACTCGTTCCGGGGTCTGAAGGCAGGGAGGCACTCCGAGGC
>NW_027597505.1:0-77696 GCF_964194155.1 Cetorhinus maximus | reverse complement strand
GATTTCTATGTAAAATGACCATGAATCAATGTCAACATCAGCAACTTGCATGGATCAACCATCGAATCTATGTCTCCCAAGTTCTCTGTCATGTGATTGTCGTGCCTGTGTTATACTATTGACAGAAGATTGAAGGTTGTTGCATGCACTTGTCAGTTAAACTAAGTAATTACATCGGTTAGGTTCAGATGGATGTTGCATTATGCGCTGTTAAATAATTCCGTTAAATGACGGCCAATTGCCATAGGAAGGTGGGATTCGAAAGGGCACCTGGGTGTCCTCGGGCTGACATGGACAAGATGGGCTGAATGGCCTCCCTCTGTGCTGTAACTTTTCTATGGTTCTATTTCGATGAATATTTTGTTCCAGGAAACTGGCACTTAGTCACATCCTGTCCAAGGAAATTCCAACACTTACTGCCCTGAGAAACTCACTTAGACACTTGCTGCTCACCAATTGATCATAGTCTTCACTAACTTCCCTGATTCTTTATGGGATCTTTGAATCACAGAACATAATGAGAACATTCGGCCCGTCTGGACTCGGCTGGCCCTCTGAACGAGCAGCTCACCTGCTGCCACTCCACACCCTTTTCACTGTAACACTGCTCAATTTTCTTTTCAGATCAAGATCAAATTCCCTTTTGAAAACCTCAATTGTCCCTGCCTCCAGCACACTCTCAGACACTGCATTCAACATCTTAAACACATGCTGCATGAAAAAAAAAAAAATTCCTTATGTGGTAATGGCTTTTTTTGTAAATTAATTTAAATCTATGTCCTCTTGATCTGGATCATTCCATCAATGGAACAGTTAAACCGTATTTACTCTGTCCACACACCTCGTGATTTTGAATACCTCTATCAAATCTCCTCTCAAACTCACTCTCTTCAAGAAACACACTCCCAACTTCTCCCATCATTCAATGTGAATTAAGTTCCTCATGGCTGGAATCTGTCTTGTGAAATCTTTCTGCAATCTCACTAATGGTTTCACATCCTTGCTAAATTGTGGTGCACAGGATTAGATACGATACTCCAGTAGAGGCCGAAGGAGTGTTTTCTACAGGCTTCACATAACTTTATTGTTTTTGTACTACATGCTATATTGATGAAGCCCATGACGTTGTCTGTTTTACTGGTCATTCTTTCAACCTGTCCTGTGATGATAAATGATTTATGCACATATAAACCCACATCCCTCTGTTCCCGCAATCCCTTTAGAATTGTAACCTTTATTTCGTGCTGCCTCTCCCTGTTCCAACTACAAAAACGAATGACATCAGGTTACTCTGCAATAAATTGCACCTGCAAATTATCCGCCCAATCCATCAACATTTCTAGATCCCTTTGGAGTTCTGCACTATCCTCCTCACAGTTCACAGTGCTTCTAACTTTTGTATCATCGGCAAATGTTGGAATTGTGAGCTTGCAACAAGATCAGATTGATGAATTACAGGAAGGGCAGGGGTCCTGACACTGGACACAAGAAATAGGAACAGCAGTAGACCACACAGCCTATCGCACCTACCCTGCCATTCGATGATATCATGGTTTACCTTGGGCCTGAACTCTATTTTTCCCCCAGTTCCCGATATCCCGCAAGTCCCCGAGAGACCTGGAGAGCTCCACAAGATAACTTGCTCCAGTCCACAATGCAACAGTTCACCACAAATCTTTGGTTCCCGTCACTCAGCTCCTTTCTTATCTGTGCTGCTATTGTCCCTTCTATTCAATGAGCTCTAACTTTCCTCAGAAGTCTTTTGTCCAGCACTTTATCAAATGGCTTTTTCAAGTCCATGTAAATCACATCAAGGGCTTCACCCTCATCAAAATTCTTTGCTGTCGCATTAAAAAAAAAACTAACTGAAGTTAAATAACACGATATGTTCTTACCAAATTGATAGAAAGTAGAGAGGATTAAGTAAATTACACTGGTATTTGCTATTGTTAGGAATGAGTTTTAGCTTTAAAGTTTAAGTGTGATTTGTATTTCTGTATGTGTGTTAAGAAAGGTCAAATGGAGTTTTAGTTTCGTTTTAAAAAGTTGCTTGCATCTCTAATCAGGTTTACGACTTAAGAAGTTAAGCAAACACATCAGTAGAAGAATTGGGCTGTTGCCTAGCAACAGGGAGGCAGAGAGGCAGGTCCCTCCCACAGACACACACACAGAAGGAGGGAAACTGCAGTTTTGATTTGGAAGCTGCGGACCTCGGTTGGTTTTTGAAAGTTGCTGCCGAGAGAGACTGGAAAAGGGTGCAGATACTTAGTCCCAAGCGAAAGAAAAATCCCAAAATCCAGGGGAGTGGAAGGGGGGAAAGTGCAAAACAGACGTTCTGGTCAAAGGAAGGATGGGAACCTGGAACAGGTCCTGTTAATGAATTTAAGAGGATGGGCAGAGGGAATGGCTTCAATCCTCGTGTGAAAGGCGGAGTGCAGTGAAACTGGTTGACTCACGGCTTGACAAGCTTCTGTGGGGAGTTGAGGAGAGATCCACAGCATCTGGTTTTGGTGGTATCTGTCACTTGGTTTCAGGGTCTGGTGTGCCTTACCACAGGGTGCCTATTGATACATGGATTGTGCAATTACTGTGGAAATTAAAGAATAAAATAGATTTTGCAACTTGCGTTATGCTTACAAATTTGTCTCCACCTGTAAAGTTATAGTTGTGGATGAAAGAAACATGGTTCATCTTTTCTCGTAGAATAAATGTTTTATTTATTTTTTGCTAAAAGTTGATCAGCTAACTCCTGTGACTCTGTTCAGTAGTTACTTTCCACGTATTAAAACAAACAAATAAAAGTTAGAATCTATCAAGCTGGAATCCAAACTGGGTTTAGGATTGTCCCGGGGTAATCACAGCTGGGACCATAACATAATCCATGCTGGTTTTACTTATTAATGTGCATTTTCCCGAGGTAATTTTCATGTTTTCGGAAAATTTCCTTTCTGAAAGGTAGCTCACCACCCAGGTTAAACTGACTGCCCTGTAGTTTCTGGGCTTATCCTTACACATTTGTTTGAACAAGGATGTTACAATAGCAATTCTCCACTCCGCTGTCACCACCGCGGGTCTCAGGAATATTAGAAAATATTGGCCAGCGTCCCTGCAATTCCTGCTCTCCTCCCTCAGTATTCTGGATGCACCTCGTCTGCGTCTGGTCCTAAACAACTTTAAGCACACACCGCCTATCAAATACCTTCTCCTGAAATTGTTTATTACCTTTACACTAAAATATCGATCGAGGTGAAACGGCTCACTTTCTGCTCAGTACAACTCCTAGAACATAAACAAAATATGATCAAAACAAATTCTCACTATGGGGCTACCAGACCTGGCCGTCTCAGAGAAGTTTACAATTCTCTCAGAGAATACAACAACCGAATGCATTCATCCAGAAAAACGGGTTGCCTAATTAGTGTGTTCGGGTAACATTACAGTGCGATTAAGTTGGCAATTGTGTTTTTTTTTCAAATTGCCTTCATTTCCTTCATGTGTGTTTCATTGATGAGTTCTCTGCAACGCTGGGTCCAGTTCTCAAACTTACCACTGATATAAGCAAACCGCTCCACCTAGACCGCAATGTGTTTTAGACAATGCACTGGGCGACTTACACGACAAATAACAACACGTCTGAGATTTGAAACAGAGACCGCTCACATTCTCACTTATGAAACGTCCCATGCGAGAATCACACGGCGAGACCAATAATGTAACTGTATGTATATAACTCAGCCAATATAGACATTCATTGGCACCCAAAAGATATCAGCCATTCTTTCAGAGCGCTCTAGGTAAAAGAGAACATTGAAGAAATACACCAGGCAGTGTCTAAGCCAGGCAGTATCCATGGAGACGGCAAGAAATCTCAAGTTTCAGTTACTCTCATTCTCTTCTTGGGATAAATTAACTCTTAAACTTCTTTTATTAGGATAAATTAACCGACCAATTACATGAGCAAGTTTCTTCATTTACTCCACGTGCTTTGCAGTGATAATTTGGTTATAATGACTTCTCAGGTTGTAAAAACTCGCCCGGTTTAAGTAAAACCCGCCTTTTAGCTCGTAAAAAATATGCGTCACAAGTGGGGGCGTTCGGGATTTGAACCCGGGACCTCTCGCACGATCGTTTAACGAAAACCCCAAAGCGAGAATCATACCTCTAGACCAACGAGCCTTCCACAGGTAAGCAAGATATCCGCTATGTGCATTCATTGTCCTCCAGAGTGCGTCAACACTCCTTTTGGGTTTCTGTCGTAACACCAGAAAACAATTAAGAATTACACCTCATGGCAGGCAGCAGCGTGGACAGTGAAAGGGTGTTCACGTTTCAGGTCGATGACATTTCATCAGAACTCAGCAATGCTAGAATTGTGATCAGTTTTACACTGTAACTCCTGACACCGAGCTGGAACAGGAACTCGGCACCCACTCAGTCTGCCGGTGCGTGCGCCGTTCCTCCCACCGCTGACGTCCTCGTTGTTCAGCCATTGGCCGTCGCCCACTTGCTGCCTCCCACTCACTCCCATGCTCCCGAATGCCAGGTGCCCAGACCCCAGACCCTCCCCGCCTCGCTCGCTGCGCTACACGCCGACCCTCTTGCCGCACCGCTCGCTACCCCACTACGAAGACGCTCACCTCCCACTCGGCACCTCCCTCCTGACTCCTGTCGCCGCCCATCTCACCACAAGAACTGAGGAGATGGTGACAAGCGGAACAGCAAGTGAGGCGGTGAGGGGTAGGGAGCAGGCCGGAGAGCGGGAGGTTACTGAGGCGCCGAGCAGTCCGGCAAGCGAGACGGTGAGCAGGACAGGGACAGAAGTGCCGAGAGAGGCACACAGGAACAAGAACACGAAAATCAGGAGCAGTAACAGGCCATTCAGCCCCTCGAAGCTGCTCCAGGATGGCTGATCTGAATGTGGCCGCAACTCCACTTTCCTGTCTGCCCCCCATAAGTCTTGACACACATCTTTGTCAAAAATCTCTCCAACTCAGCCTTGAAAATTTTCAATGACCCAGCCTCCACTGCTCTCTGGGGAAGAGAAATCCGCAGATTTATGTCCCACTGAGACAGAGAGAAAACAAATTACCTTCTGTCAGTCTGAAATGGGAGAGCCCGATATTTTTAAACTGAGTCACCTGATTGTAGAGTCCCCCACAAAAGAAAACATAGTCTCAGCAGCCACCCTGTCAAGTCCCCTCAGGATTTTATATCTTTCAATAAGATCACCTCCCATTCCTCTAAACTCCAATGGCTATAGGTCCAACCTCCTCAACCTTTTCTCATAAGGAAACCCTTCCATTCCAGGAACCAGTCGACTGAATCTTCTCTGACCTGCTGTAATGCAATTATATCCTTTCTTAACTAAGAAGACTAAAACTGTACACAGTCCACCAGATGCTGCCTCACCAACTCACCCAGTCAGTCATGTATTCGCTCACCCACAGTCAATGACTCGATATTTAAACTACCAGAATAAGGCAGCTAATGCTGTAAAAAGGGGCCACGTCCTTTCGTTCCATGACTCTGCCGTTGGGTTTAGATGGGGGAGTTAGATGGGAGCGGGACTGTACATTTCTCTGACATCAGGACGGCAAGATCCTTGGAGAAATGTGCAGGAACATCGGGGAGGCAAAATCTTTGTGTGAGGTGGTAATTGCTGCTGACCGGAAAATGCGGATTATTGCATCCTGTGTAAACTGAGCGGAGTTGATTCAGTGGCGCTTGTTTTCACCGTCCAGCCCGCCTGTTTCCATATTCGACACATTATCCTCCGACATTTCCACCACAGCCAGCATGATATGACCACGAAAAACACCCTCCCTTCTCCTCCACAATCACCATTCGAAACGGGCCATTCACTCGGCACTCATCCTAGGGCACAATCCCATGCAACTGCATGAATTGAATCTTTTATTTTACCTCTTCCATTCTCAACATTCAAGGCCCCAAACACTCATTCCAAGTGTAACAGTGATACACTTGTCCTGCTTTCAATTTAAGATAATGTATTTGGTGTTCACCATATGGCCTCCGCTACTTGATGAGGCCCCACAGACTGAGTGACCGCTTTGCCAACACCTCCTTTCAGTCCGCAAGCCTGACTCCGACTTTCCTGCCACTTGTAATTTCAATTCGCCACCTTGCTCCCACTCTGACCTTTCTGCCCTTGGTCTGCTGCACCGTTCCAATGAAGATTAACGTAAACCCGAGGAAGAACACGGTCATCTTTCAACTCGGCAACCTACAGATTTCAGGACTCACACTGAGTTCAATACTTTTAGATTATAAACTCTATCTCCATCTTGTTTCATGTGTTTTTTGCTATTTCGTCTTTTCCCTCATTCTCTATTCTTTCTCATTGCAATTGGACGGCTGCTATCCAGCCATTCACACCTCATCTGGGCCAATCGTTTGTTTCTTTGTCTGTTCCCTTTGGATTTGCCCCGTGATACCTTTTTTTTTGTAATTTCATCTCTCCGGGCACCCACACCATCACAGACCTGCGCTTTTCCTCAACCTCTTCCCAGCCCCCGACTCTTTCACTTGTTCAAAACCTATTACATTTCTCTCTTTCCTCAGTTCTGCTGGAGTATCATTAACTTGAAACATTAATCCGTTTTCCAATTACATTTGCTACTGAGTGTTTCCAGCATTTCCTGTTTTTATATCACAGTAAGCTCCTTGCCTGATAACGCAACCCGTTAAATTCAATAATCTGGAACTGGTAACAAACCACATTTAAACAGACATAGTCATACCTGCAAATCAGTTACTATTTCCTGAAAGAAGAAATATTTTACCGTGTGTCCCACAGGATGTAGGACTGATTTCTATCCATGAATCATAGAATGATACAGGACAGGCAGAGCTCATTCCGCCTGTGCTGGGTCTTTGGTTGAGCGATATGATTTCCCCCACATCCGAGCTCTCTCCCCAAATTCCTGTATTGTATTTCTTTTCAGATATTTCTCCAAATGTCTTTAGAAAGTTATTATTGAATCTGCTTCCACCACCCGTCCAGAAAGCTTCCATTTCCCAACAACATTCTGTGTAAAATATATTCTCCTCATCTCTCTCCTGACTATTTTTCCAATCAGCGTCAAACTGTGCCCTCTGGTTAGCGACCCTTCCGTCAGTGGGAACAGTTTCTCCTGATTTACTCTATCAAACTGGTCATCATGTGAACACCTCATGGCAGGAGTTTTGCAACGCGAAACAATTGGAGAAAATTCGAGGAAAATTTTAACAAAATTGATTCTGAAAATTAATTTATCCAAATTTGAACAATTTCAACAACAGCACCGCAATTGAATAAAACTTCCCAAAGCTCTTCAAAGGAGCTCAGTCAAGCAACATTCGACACTGAAACATAAATTTGGGAAGCTGAACAAAACCTTGGTCAAAGGGATGGCTTTTACGAGGGTCTTAAGCGGGGTGGGGATGGGGGTCGGGGTGGGGGGCGGTGGTTGGCAATTGGGGCCGTTTCTAGAAGGAATTGCAGAGCGAAAGGCTCAGACAGATAGAAACGTGGCAGCTGATGAAACACTGAAAAGCGGAAATGAATAAGGGACCAAGTTTGGATTCAGAAAGAGAAAGGGAAATGTCTGGGAATGGAACTGAGAATCCAGTCTGGCAAAAATGAAATCTACCCCTGGACCATTAATATTCACACAGCTGCTCATTCCAAGTGTCCAATTGGAAACTTGACTGAAGGAACATGCAGTCTGACAGAGCGCATGTGATAATCCAGTGTCTGATCTGAAGCTGCAACATGAACTGTTCATTCCAGCTGTGATAATCGTGTTGGCCTTGATGTTCAGGGGTGTAGACTCACAACATTCTTGTTTCGAGCTGTCTGTCAGAAACAGTTTGGAAAGATGACGGAGCAGTTATGGGAAGTCGTGTTATGCTGCATGTCACTGATGTTCGTTGGCTACATATCACCGAAAAACTGCATTGTTACTGCACAGAAAGAGGACATTTGACCCATCATGTCTTCACAGGCTCTCCGAATGACCAACTCTTGAACCATTCCCCCACCTTCTCCCCGTAACCCTACACATTCTTCATTTTCAGATAACATTATAATTCCCTTTTGAATGATTCAGTTGACCCTGACTCCATCATACTCTTAGACAGTGCATTCCAGACCCTAATCACTCGCATCAAAATAATAATTAAAAAAAAAACTTCTGAAAGCAGTTCGCTTTTTTTTACTAATCAAATATCATTTTCGATCCTCTCACGAGTGAAAAGAATTTCTCCCTATCTACTCTCTCCAGACTTCTAATAATTTTGAACACCTCTATCTAATCTCGTCTTAACCTTTTTTCTCTGAGGAAAACAGCCCTATCTTCTCCAACATATCCTCATAACCTCGTCCCTGGAACCATTCACGTGAATCTTTTCTGCAATCTCTCCAGCACCTCCACATCCTCCCTAAAGAGTGGGCCCAGAACCGGACGCAATACTCTTGTTGAGGCCAAACTCATGAATTATACAAATTCAACATAGCCTCTTACTCTTGCACTCTATCCTTTTATCAATAAAGCCCAGGATACAGTGTGGTTGATGGAAAAACTCTCTCAACCTGTCCTGCCACCTTCAATAATTTATGTACATAAACACCCAAGTCCCATTGCTTCTCCACCTCCCTTAGAGTTGCACCCTTCATTTTATGTTGTCTCTCCATGTTCTACCAACCAAACCTCTCTCCATTGAACTTCATCTGCCACCTGTCTCTCCATTTGCACCAACAGCTACAAAGTCCATTTGAAGTTCTACACTATCCTCCACACTCTCCACAATGCTTCCAAGCTTTGTATCCTCCGCAAACGTTGAAATTTTGTCCTGGGCAGAAAGGTCTCGGTCATTGATATTTATCAGGAACAGCAAAGGTCCCAACCCTGCCGCCAGGCCGAAAAACATCCATTTACCACCAACCTCTGTTTCTTGCCACTCAGCCAATTCCGTATCCTTGTAGCGGCGAAGCGGCTCTACTCCTTTTGCCACCTGTTTCACTGTTAGGTGGCAAATTTTCTTGTATTTAGTGGTTCAGGTTGGAAAGCGGAGAGTGACTGGATTTACCTGTACAGAAGGAGGTTGGTGACGGCAACTGAGAACATGGATGATCCAGTTGCTGATTTGCTTCAAACCTTTATCTGAAAAATGACTCTGGTGGGACTCGAACCCACAACCTTTGAATCTCTTATATGACAGTAGCTAGAAGTCCAACACGCTATCCGTTGCGCCACAGAGCCAGAGACACGCAGGTCCTATTTGCCATTCGACACAAGGGAATTTCTGACACTGCAGAACACAAGGTTCAAACGGTCAGCAATTTCCCACATTTGAAAAATGACGACATTTCAAAAGCACTCATTGCCTGTGAAGTGTTTTGGACGTCCTGTGCCTGTTAACAGAGCTATAGAAGTTCGAGAGAAATAGCAATTTCCTTCAAAGAGACATAGGTTGGAAAGCAGGGCGGACAAGTGGTGACTGATTTTTTTTGCAGAGAAGGGTGAAGTGATTCATTTTGGTCGGAAGAACAGGGGGAGAAAAGACAAAATAAAGTTTACAGTTCCAAAGACGGTGCCGAAACAGCGGGAAATGATGTACAACTGCATAAATCATTGAAGGAGGCTGTGCAGGTTGAAAGAATCGTTCATGAAGCATACAATACCCGCGGCTTTATGGCGAGGAGCTTAAATTACCTCGGTACATTGTAGCGGTAGGGGATATTTACCTTGGAGACGAGGAATCTGAGAGGAGATTTCTTAGAGTTCTTTGCAGTCCCGTGTCTTCTGGACAGAGGGTGGGTGATGATTTGGACATGGGCTGCTTCAGTATCGGAGGTGTTGAAAATGGTGCCGATCATTGAGTAATCATCAGCGAACATTCCCAATTCTGCTGGAAGTAAGGTCATTGGTGAAGCAGCTGAAGATGGTTGGGCCTAGGACACCACACTGAGGAACTCCTGCAGTTATGTCCTGGAACTGAGATAATTGATCTCCACAACCACAATCATCTTTCTTTGTGCTGGGATTGACTACAACCAGCAGAGAGCTCCCCACCTCCCGGCCCATCACCAGCCCCGCCCCTCCCAGCCCCCGGCCCACGATTCCCATTGTCTCCAGTTTTGCTGGGGCTCCATAATGCCACACAGTCAAATGCTGCCTTGATGTCAAGGGCAGTCACTCTCACCTCACCTCTGGAGTTCAGTTTGCGCTGGAGGACGAGGGGAATCAGGTTGTTTTGTTTGCCCACCCAAGCTGAACGTTGGGCTTGAGGTGGCGATCAGATTCGGAGGGGAGGGTGACTACATTTCACTGAGGTTCAAGGTTGAAGATCAGACCTTGGCGGGATTGCTGCTGTATTCCCAGGACGTGGTGATCTCATTCTTAGAGGAACACAGTTACATCGAGGAGAAGTTTACCTTTTAAAATAAAATGGAGTTGAGGGATGTCAGAATCTGTTCAACACTGATTCACTTTTATTCATTTCTGCATCCTGGAGTAACAAAGTGGTTTGTAACTGTAAAAAAAAATCAAATTCAGAAGGTTCAGTCCAGTACCTTCACAATTTCCACTAATACAACCCTCAACATGATCAGATGCATTCCATTTGGTCCCACTGACTTATCAACATTAAGCACAGCCACACCTTCTAGTACCTCTTCTTTAACACGGGTTACATGTAAAATAAGTAATTTGCAAATTGTCGATGGAGGAAGTGAGCACTTTTATTGCAGAGGGTTTAAAGGAGAGGAGCGAAGCATTTGTGCTGAAGCAGTAGGATTGTGAAAATAAAAATAACAATAAGTGGAATGAAGAGGGCGGGCTGTACATGGGCTGATTGGAAAATTTCATTAGAGCTTATTCATTGGATATTGTAAGGTCATTTTTCCACATCTTTAAGGAGACTAATGTTGAAGGAAGCTCTCATCTCTAAGGAATTATTGGCTTAGTTTATAAAAATGACGCGGATAAATGAGATTGAAAGAATTGGAGGGGTATCACGTTGTAATGTGGAATATAAGATCTTGGTGAGGGCTCGGGAAAACATTTAGCAAGAACACGAAGACCCTGGAGAGCGTTCAGTGGAAATTTACTGCAATGGGATCAGTGGTGAGGGATTCAGTATGTGGGTGGACTTAAAAATAAAAACTGGAGATGCTCTTATCAAAGGAATGTGAAGGGGAGTTTAAGCACAGGTATTTAAGATCAGCTCAAGTCTTTGTTTGTTATACTCATTAAACAATATTTTTTCCCATTGATGAAAAGATTGAAAGCCAATGAATAGATAAAAAAAAATCCTCAGGAAATGTTTCACACTGCTCCATTTCAAACAGTTCCTGACTGGAAGTGATAGATTTTTTGCTTTGTTTACAGTAACCGCATTTCCAACATTGCACACCTGGCTGCAATTCCAGAACCTTCTTGCCAACTCTTCATGGCTGGAAAAAAAAAATATCAGACAATGACTTAAAGCTGAGATCGGTGCTGAGGGGAGGGAAAATGAAACAGTTGTGCTTTTCACACGTGGGTTCGAATCAAGTTATTGGATATTTTTAGTTAATTGCTTCTTCCTGTTTGGGTACGTTTTGCGTAAAAATGGCCTGGAATCGGATGCTTGTCAGTGTCTCACTGGAGCTGACAAGTGACAAGCAAAATTCGCGTCACACAAGTATCAGGAAATAATCATCTCCAAGAAGTGAGAATCCAAACATTGTCTTGATGTTCAATGGCATTACCATAACTGAATCCCCCACTATCAACATCCTGGGGGGTTACCAGTGACCATAAACTGAACTGGAATAGCCATAATGGCTATAATACAAGGTCAGATGCTAAGAATCGTAAGGCGAATAACTCACCTCCTAACTCCCCAAACCCTGTCCACCATTTACAAGACACAAGTCTGGAGTATGATGGAAAACTTACCACTTGCCTGGATAAGTGCAGCTCCCACAACACTCAAGACGCTTGACACCGTCCAAGACAAAGCAGCTCGCATGATAGAGACCAATTCCACAAACATCCACTCCCTCCACTGCCGATGCACAGTAGCAGCAGCATGTACCATCTCCAAGGTGCACTGCAGAAACTCACCAAGGCTCCTTCGGCAGCAACTTCCACACCCTCGACCACTACCATGTAGAAGGGCAAGGTCAGCAAATAGATGGGAACACCCTCACCTGGAAATTAACCTCCAAGCCACACACCACCTTGACTTGGAAATATACCGCTGTTCCTTCATTGTCGGTTGTAAACATCCTGGAATTCTCTTCCTGACAGCACTGTGGGCGTACCTACACCACATGGACTGCAGCGGTTCAAGAAGTAAGGTCACTACCACATTCTCAAGGCCAATTAGAGATGGGCAATAAATGCTGTCCAAACCAGCGAAGCTCACATCCCTGGAATGAATTTATTTTAATTGGAAATTTTCAGACTTAATCAAAATTGATACTGAGCTATTACAGTCCTTTCCCCAGGTTTTATTGGATTGATGAACAAATAGGATTCAGGAAAGGGAGCAGGACTTTTCCTTCCCTTTCATTCTCCGGATTTACAGTAGCTGAAAGAACAACTGGAAAAGTTAATGGTGATGGAGCAGAAAAGAAATCACATTATCCTGGCGGAACACATTTAGTCTGACATTTTCTTGATAAGTTCAGTGAGTGAGCAAGTTTTAGCAAATGAGCTTTAAAGTGATGGGTCATCTAATTAAACCTATAATATACAGAAAAGGTTGTTTATTTTTGTGGTGAGATATTTGAAACTGTGGAGGAGCCAAGAGAGAGATGTACAAACATCATTAAAAGCTAGTGGACAGGAAGGTAAAAATAACATCTAAGGCTAATAGAATACGAGGTACTGGGAATCATATTACAGGTGAATAAAACTCTGTTTAGAACAATGCGTTCTGTTCCTGACAACAGACGGCAGGACGTTAGATTGTCCTTGGAGTGGGAGTGGTAGAATTTCATCAGAGTGATACCAGATTCAAACGACAAGGACAGATTGTAAATACTAGTATTGTAATACCTTGAATATCAGAGACTAAGGGGTGATCCACATGAGATGTTTACAGTGCTTGAGTGTTTTGACAGGGTAGATAGAGGGAAACTATCACCTCTGGTACGACGGGGAGGGGGCTGGGTGTTGGGGGATGGGTTGGTGGAGGGGTGGAGTTGTCCTCACCAAGGGGACTTAACCTTTAAATTAGAATGAAGCCCTTCAGAGGTAATTTTAGGAAGCACGTCTTCACACAAAGGATGGTGGAAATGCCCTCCCCCAAACAACTGTAAACGCTGGGGGTCAACCCATAAGTTCCAAACTGAAATCGATAGCTCTTGTTTGTTCAGTGTTTTAAGGGTTACGAAACGAAGAGGGGTAAATGGAGCAAAAATACAGACCAGTCATGAGTTCATTAAATGGCAAAACAGACTTGGGGGAAGAATAGTTTACATCCGTTCCTCCACCCCCTCTTCATAAAGAAAAACTAAATCCGGAAGGAAATAAAATGAGGTGTCATCGCTTGTTGGTCCCATTATTCTCTCAAAATTGACAATCTCTACTGCTGAGCTACAATTCCACACACAACTCGTCTCCCAGAAAATTCTACGAAGAAGGAAATTTTCCTCTCCTAACTGCATTTCCCACATTTTACCAGCTTCCATCCTTTGATCAGCATTTGGGAGTTTAAATCCTTAAAAATCCGTCTATTGACCCACTTCCGTCGTGATTTTCGGAATAGTCAGCAGGGGAGCGGAATTAGAAACCAATTGTTTCCCTCTCTGTTAATATTCCCTCAGTGTCTACATAACTCACTGATTGGATGGAGAAGTGAGCTTGTATTAATACTGTGATGAACAAACCTGCTCTGTGTTACAAGCATTTTCTGTGATTTTTTAAAAATTTATCAGGTGACAATTCCTCATTGAAACACAGGAAATGCTGTTCAAACTGCTCCCAGGTACTTTCATGAGCTGTGAAACAAGAAAATTCCAATTTCCGCACATAATGAAGCCAAGCGGGAGGAGATACCTGTTTCTCAATGATCAGATATTGGAGTTGATGAAGAAGGTTTTCTGAAGATCAATGTGTTCCTTTTTGAAGCCCGGGAGGGGTTTGGTTTTCTATATTAAACTTTGGCCCTTCAGTAAGTTCTTTGTGTGCAGCTGTTTCTGGTGGTGTTACTGAGTCAGGAATGTTGTGAAGGGCAGCAGGAGAATTCACTGCGCTTCTTCAATAGCGCTAGGCAATTTTTCGTCATCTTAAAAACCTGCCACCAGTTATTGCTCAGGATTATACAGAAGTGGTACACCGAGGATATTTATTTACTGAAATCGATACTTTACACAGAAAGAATTACTTCTTGTCGTGAAAGTATAATAGTTTTCATAATATTTTTCTGCTTTATTGTGAAGTAATTTTATGGGGTAAGTATAGTTGGGTCTGTCTGTGTGCAATGTAATTACATTTGGAGTCAAGTAGACTGATAGATTAAACTCATCAGAAGAAGTTAGGTGCTTGACATGCGAATGAGTAAACATGGAAGCTGGGTTAGCATGTAAGGTGTGAAGGGAATTTGCATTTTTGGATAAATGAAGGGATATTTGGATTTCAAAGGATCTCAGTCAGTTTACAACTAGCCAGATAAGCAAGGCTAAGGAATATGTTTATTTTTCCCAAAGGTTACTGGAAATAGTGGCGAATTGGAAGTTTTTTTTATATTGTGAAGAAGAGACAATTTCAACGACATATGGGACGTTAGAATTTTCATATTAAAAAGAGAGAAACATATATAAAGGAGAATGAAAGGTTATGTTGGATAAGGACATTTAAAACCTAACAGGAGTGTGTGAAATGGCCTTAATGAAGCCTCCAGCATTTTTGCGTAAGTCTGCTGTCTAACTAAACGGGAGTTGGAGAAAAGCCATAAGGCATTCCACTGTCCAGGGTATTGTGTTAACTTGCTGAGCCTGCTTTAATTCTAAAAACTATTTCAGACCTTAAAAGGAGTGTAACTAGGGGGTAGGTTAATTAGTAACTTAAGGAGTTATTATGGTAATATTTGTAGTCTTATGTATGTACTTGACATCTTTTACTTTTAATAAACATTAAATTTAATTTTTAAAATTTCTAAATGTCCTGCCAGATTGCTCCTGAATTCAGTGCACACATCTCGTAATGAATACAAATTGCAAAACCCTTGAGATAACACAACCAAGTATCAGTCGTGGATTTGGACCACCTGGTACACATCATCTGCCACGTCATAACAGTCCCTCACACATTCTGATCAATTAACGCCTGTACCCTTTATTGCTGATGGAATTCTTGTCATTTTGAATTCCACCTGAGTTGAGTTTTAAACCAAGTTTCGTGTTTTCTGGGAAATGAAACTGATTCCGGGAAAAGGAACAGACACTTTCTGTCAGAAAGGGGCAGCTAATTTCTGCACAGGAAACACCCACAAACAACAATGTGAACAGGCTTTGGGATGATAATTGAGTGCTCGGGGCATAACTCCACTGCTCGTGTGTCTAAGGCACAGCGCCATGGGGTCACTTAGGATAAAATAAGAGGGTGGGCTGGGCCTTGGTTTATCATCATTATTTAAGGACAGCATCGACAATAGTGCAGCCCTCCCTCAGTACTGTACTGGAGTGTCAAACTTCCTTGTTACACACAAATTCTGGCACGGGTTTTGGGGACATACACTTATGTTTCAAAGCCAAATGCGGCCAAATCAGCACCAGTGAAAGTTTTTAACAAATCGCCCAATCCACAGCTACAGGACTGGGGCAACTATGAGGTCATCCCCTGGCAGGTCACGTGACAGATGAGGCCACAATGCATCACAACCAGATTTGTGACTTGACTCAAACCCAAAATCCGGTCACAATTACTTTTCAAATAAATCTGTCATCTGCTTGACAACACAGCAGTAACACTTCCTGCCTAACCATGAGGAGAGCTAGGGAGACAGGAACAAAACTAAATCCTTTAATAAAATAGTTCAAAAATCATTTAGACTGAAATCCTGTGAGGAAAAGTCAAGTTATTATTGAGAACTCCGCTCAGAGAGCTTCCTTGGACAGGAGAGAAATCAGGCGAAGAATCCGAGTAAATCGACACCAGCGAACAAGTTGACATCAAAACTGGATCAACTCACGTGAAGGTTAATGTGTAAAAGCTGAGACTTCAGTGCAGCATCAGTTGACCAAGGAGAGATGTTGTCTGGATAAAGTATTCTGACAGGGTTTATTGAACTGAGTGGAATAGACAGATCTTTGCAGAACAACTCAATTATCTCTAGGTTTTTATTTGAAAACTTAGTTTGTTGAAAGATGGAATCCATATAAATTATAATTACAGTACAAATGAGTTGATAATTCAAACAAAAACATTACTTTCAGGTAAATTAAGTGGGACAATTAAATTACATCCAAGAACTCGATTGACCTGCGAGCTCAAACACAGAAAAAGTAAATTGCAGAGTGAAGAGTTTATAATGTGGATTTGTTGAAAGTGGGAATTAGGTGTAGAGGGGGAATGAGCTGCTGTGTAAATTAAACCGAGAGACAACAGCAAAGATACAAGCCGGAAGGAGCGAAACATTCTAAATAACGAAAACTTTAATTAAACAGGCAGCTCATTTCAGTGTAATTTTGGGAAAGCTGAGAGCTTTTGCCTACACATCCTGTGCTTTGTGGGAAATCCGAAAACAGGCTAATGATAAATGTCAGATTCATAATAAATTAGAGAACCAAGCAGAATACAGAAATTACAGAGGAGAGCTCAAAAAGGAAACTCGAACAACAGAGGGAGTGTATGACAAAAGATTAGCGGGTGACACTGAAGACTATTACCAAGAAATGGGCAGTCAATGAAAGGGAGGCTGTGGAGGCAGAGGAGATGGCTGAAGTTCTACGTGGCAGGAGATATTAAATGACGAAAGAATTGGTGCTGCAACGCAAAAGGGAGAGTTAAAGGAACATGTAACAAAAAACAGAGATGTGTCGAAAAGAGGTGTGAATGGAAAAATGAGGAGCAGCTGCCAACCGAAAGCAAAAAAAAATGACAGAAAATTGAGGTTTAAACCAAATGTGAAAAAATAATCAAAATAGGGACAGAGGTTACAGTACAAAGAACTTTAGAGATTGGAGCAGCAGTAGGCCATTCAGCCCTTCGAGCCTATTCTGCCATTGAACACGATCATGACTGATCTGATTGTGGCCTCAACTCCACTTTCCTGCTTGTCTCCCACAACCCTTGACTTCCTCATAGAATCTAACTCAGCCTTGAATATATTTAATGATCCAGCCTCCAACGCTCTCTTGGGAATATAATTCAAATACTAACCATTCTCTGAAAATAAATTACTCATTATCTCCATCGTAAATAGGGGACCCATTATTTTATAAACTGTGCGCCCTAGTTCACACTGCAATTGTAATTCTTAGCACAATTGGGATTGTTTATTAAGCGTTGTCCAATTGCAGAATGACAGTGTGGAGAAATGAACTGCCTGGTGGAGTATATGGGAGGATTTTCCCTCATGATTCACTGTGTCCACGTATGCATGGGCTACCAAAGACTCAGAAAAAGCGATTTCCCTTTACATCCTATCTCATCTCTGACTGATTCTTCACAACATGAATTGGCCAAATGGCTGAGTGAGTTGCTGCAAACGTTTCTGAGCGAGTTTTCCACATACATGGTGAAGGGATTCTTCTCCTTTCTGAAGCCCATACAGGACTTGCATATTGATAGCAATGGTGTGTGCATGTGCTTGTTGCTTGTTTGACATTGCTAGCCTCTTGATTAATGTACCACTCAAGGAAGCCATTCACATTTGAACCACGTCATTATTTCATGATGATCTGGTCTCACTGCCATTGTTTGAATCTGTGTTCATTGATCATATGAACTCAGCAACTCATGCAGCTGATTTCAGTTTTAATGACACCGTGTATGCCCAAAGAGATGGTGTTGCCATGGGACACCCTCTAGGCCCAGCTCTTGTAAACATCTTTGCCCATTTCCACGAGAAACGTGTCTTCAATGAAATGACCCCTAACATCCTATCCCTTTCATGTCTCTGATACATTAGTTACACATTTTCTTTTTCTGCATCTGCAGCTACATGTAAAAAAAAATCCTGTGACACCTTAATGGGCTCTAACCTGCTCTATTCTCATTGAAATTGACCCGCCAAAGGAGCCCTCTTTCCTCAATGTACTACTTGAGAAATCTGCCAGTGCATTCTCTAATACTGTCTACAACTAGCCCACCACCACTGTTGGGATTCCTACAGTTCCATACGGTATAATGTCGGCAAACTGATAGGTAGGGACCAGACCATTTGTTACTCATGCAACATGATGACAAAAACAGGCACTTCAAACCCATCCTGCGGAATAATGGCTCCCTCGATCAAGTAATTGCTCACTGTATATCACACAAACTCAACAATGGGCCTAAGCCCGCCACTTTATTTTCTGAAAAGTGTCCAGTCGACTTCAGATAACACTAGAATGGTTAAGGTATCTCAGAAACGTGAACAACTAATAAAGCTGCCCGTTTCACAATGCTGCTATGCAGTAGCAACACGAGTGGCATTCTCCAGTAACAGGATGCTGCTGTCAAGACTAAAAATATGTTCTGCCAACAAGACAAATAACTAATGTTTTATATGAATTTCAGTGCCAGTGTGATGTGAGGTCTGTGGACATTTGCCCCAATGGCTGTTGGATCGTACCAAACAGCTTAGGCCTTCAGCTCTTCTCAACAGGCAAAGTACTGAGCATACTCACCAAGATCCTGCTTGAAAAGCTCAGAACATAGTGTCCAACATTGGATGTGATTTCAAAGCAGGACAATACTTACTGACCAATCCTGATTGTGCTAAGAATTACAGTAACATCTGTTACGATCCCGGCTGATGGTAAAACTGGATAAGTCAGTTCTCAGAGTGAAACCTGCCTTGATAGAATCCAACATGTGTCGGATGTGAGAAAAGTTGCTGAAGAAATTCACATGTTTCTGCTCATGAATTTTGAACACAAAGAACAAAATATTTATTAAAACAAGAAAAACAAACTACATTAACCGGACAAAACAGTCAGAAAGATCTCAATACAAACAAAAGAAGGTGATTCAATTTCCCAACATTCCTTTGCCCAGCAATATCTTTACAGATGGATAAACCAGTGAAGAGTTACCACGGGCTTGTCACAAAGGCTTCTTTCTTGGGGCTGGCACACGTGCAAACTGTTTTCTTGTGGTGAATTCTTGAGCATTCACTTGATCCTTCTCAACCAAGACTTATCTCACCCAAAATAACTGCACTTTATATTCACTGTTTCAGTTGCAACACAACGGAACTGATCACGACAATGAGTCCTATAACTGACTCTGCAGTTAACTATTGTCCCAGTAGCCTAATATTTTTCTCTTCTCAACAGCCTAAAAAATCCCTGCTTAACTCTTTGACGCACATTAAACTCGTCCCTTTCTTTCTCTGTTTCTGTGTCACTTGAACACTGTCAGTAGGCAGCAGCCCAGTTTTTTTTTCTATTGTGTGTTTCTTTTTCCCCAAAATCAGGGAAATGCCTGGAGCAATCAGAGTTGACTTGGTTGTTTGAAATAAGGCAAAAGCTTGGCAGTTAACTCTTCCCTGTTGCATTCCCGTGGCAACCCCTCTACCAATCAGCAAATACTTGTCAACCAATCAGCACCCCTTCTCATGCAGTATAAGTTTTTGTTCCCTTTGAGATTTGGTATAATTGTAACTGCTCTGAAAGTTAATGTCTTTCAATGTGTCATTTAAGGTTTGTTAACATAATATGAATTACATTGCTTAGCTTAGGTAAAGGCGGTATTGTTTGTCATTGAGCGCATATACAGAGAGGTTAGCTGGGAAATAGGGTTGTGAAGCAGCAGAGCTGTGAGACTAAACAAGTAAATAAAATCTCTCGATAAATACAAACTCTGTGTCTTGGCTCAGCTTCATTATCTGGTTTAGATCCCATTAACACCGAAGAGGGCAAGACAAAAATTTTCGACATCATGTCCCTTTTATTCAGGAACACTCACGTTCTGTATTCCTAAGTGACAATTTCTACATAAATCTGTTACATTACTAACCATTCCCAGTTCCAATAAAATGTCATGACCTGAAGCCACAGGTGCTTCCAGATCTGCTGTGCATTTCCAGCATTTCCTGTGTTTATTTCAGATTCCCAGCATCCAGAATATTTTGCTTTTATAATTCCATTTTTTATTGGTTGTTACTGTGGGATAAATTTTATATCTGCCTGGCCCTTGCACTGTGTCTGTGTCGGATATGAGGTGTACATGTCGGTCTCTAACATACATGTGTGCCTATGGAAAATGACTGCCTGTGCAGACAGTCCCTACCCTGATCCTTGCAACTCCTCCCACACCAAGTGAGATCAGACAGATACAGGCCCCCTTGCACAGATACAGAAAAATGCCACACAGACACTAGTATTAGTCTAATTTTGTGAACCAAACCTTTGGAAATACGTGAGGGTTTTAGAAAGAGTGCAGAAAAGCTTTAGAAGAATGGTTGTAAGGGTGAGGGGCTTTAGTTACATGGAGAGATTGAAGAAGATGTGGTTACTCTCCTTCAAAAAGAGAAAGCTGTGAGGAGATTTGGTAGAAATGTTCAAAATAATGACTGTTCTAGACAGAGTAGATAATGACAAAATGGTCCTGTGGGCAGTAGGCATCGATTTATGGTGGTTGGAAAAAGTACTAATGGAGACTTCAGGAAAAATCTTTTTATGCAGGAAGCCATTAGGATCTGCAATTCACTGCCTGAGAATGTGCTAGAGACAGGAGAAAGTGGGGTTCTCAAAAGGGAATTGGATAAGCACCTGAAGGGAAAAGGTTTGCCAGGCTGTGGTGAGAGGGCTGGGGATCAGAAGTAGCTGAGTGGCTCTGGTGGAGAACGACAACAGACATGAAGGGCCGAATGGCCTCTTGCTGTGCTGTAACTATTCTAAGCTTGTATGTATTTAAGTGTAGGATTCATTCTGTCTCACTATCTCTCTGGTAAAGGATTTGAGTGTCTGATTCATCATGTATCTGTCAGTCTCTAGGGATGTGTGTGAATGTATGATTCACTCTGTGTTGCTGTCTCTGGTACACTGTGTGAGATTCATTATGTATCTCTCAAACTCTGAAACACTTTGGAAGTCGGTATTCATTCTACCAAGAATATACTTCACTGGGCCATCTGGTCGAATTGGTACATCATTCCACAAGATGTTCCACCCAGAATACTTCATGTACCATTATTTGTTGGTCCATGAAATTCATTCTCCCTCCTATACTTACCTAGCTTTCCGTTGCTGCGCTAATCGACTCAACTGCTCAAGAGGACAACAACTTCCAAATTCTACAGATTCCATAAGTTATATTGAATTTTTTATCGGATTTAATACTCATATCTCTGTGTCGGCCGTATTGCATCCCATCACTTATTACTCATATTGTCCTGTTTCTGCAACACCAACAGTTCATGTGAGTTCCCTCCGCTATGTTGCAGTTTTTGGTTCTGGCCAGCAGAGGTCAGCACACTCTGCTAGGTCGAAGTTTACAGATCAGAGATGGACACAAAAGGCAAGAATTGTTCACATTATATTGGGAGGGGAAGGGATTTATTCTGTATCTGTCACTCACTGGTGCTTTGTCAAAGACACTCTGAACCTGTCAGTCTTGTTTACCGTATGTGAGTGTGGATACATTCTCTGTGGAACTGTAGGTGAATGTTGAATTCATTCTGCTTCTGTTGATATCTGGTACAATATATCTGAGTCACAGTCAGTCTGTATCTTGCATTTCCAGGTGCTGCATGAGTGTTGGGTCACGTTTTGAGCCTGGCAGTGGAATGGTGCGTGTGCAATGGATGTGTTCTATCAGTCACTTTCTGGTATTGCAAGTGAGATCGATACTCACTCTGAATTTCTTAATGGTGATGGTGGTTTGTGAGTGTGCATGTGTTTCACTCTTTGCCAGTCACTGCTACTGTATGTGAATGTGGAAACCATTGGGAATCTGATTGTCTCTGGCATTCCTTGGAGTGAAGTTTCAGACTGCATTTGTTATTCCCTGGAACTGTGTATGTGTTTGGCAGGCATTCTGATCTGTCACTAGGGGAGTAGGTGAGTGTCGGGTTCATATTGCAAATTTCATTGTCTGGCACTCTATAGGAATTGGGGCTGATTTTGTACCTGAATGTCTCTGGTGTTGTTTTTGAGCATGACAATCATATATATCTGTCAGGCTCTTCTAATGTGTGAGTGTGGGCTTAATTCTGGATCTGTCAATGGCATTCTATGACTGTATTATTGTTATGTAGGTTGGGAATCATGTGTATCTTTCATTCCCTCGTGCTGTTTGTGAGCATGAGATTATTCTGTATCTGTCAGTGGGATTAATTCTACATCTGTCAGTATCTGCTACTGTATGATATTGTGCGTTTCAATTGGTACATTTCATTCACTGGTATTGTATGTGGAAGTGGATTTATTGTGTGTCTGTGCATGTGTGTATGTGTGTGTGTGTGTGCGTGTGGACTTCCATTTGTTTCTGTCAGCACTTGTTACTCTATATGACACTTGGACCCTTTCTACAGTCTCTCAGTGGTATAATTGGTGTGTCAGAAATATTTGGCATCACGCACACTCAAATATTGTGAGTGAGTGCAGTGAACAGCTTGTGTCTCTCAGCATCCGGCACTGAACATGTGTTTGAGAATTAGTCTCTGGTACTCTGGGTGGGAATGGGATTTATCATGTAACCTTCAGTGTCTGGGACAGTTTGTAAGATTGGGTTAATTGTATATAAATTTCCAGCACAGCCACAGGCCACTAATGGTCGGCTTAAGCAAACCATATGTGGGAGTTTTGGCCCAATATTAAATCTCTGTCACTTTGAACACAATTGGGAAAGATAATGCATCCTTCAGTCTGATACTGGATTGGTGTGCAAGTGTAACAGTGTAACTCAAGTTGTACTAATCGATTTGATCTGTGACATTCAGTCTGATTCTGAGTACGAACTTTGACATGGGTGTAAAATGGAGATCAGTCTGGAATTGTTACCGTATTTCCATTTGACACTGTGTGAGGATGGAGGATTAGTATGTAATCTATAGCTCAGTTCATATTCATCAATTTGATATTGTCTCTTTTAGTTTCATAATCAGGGTGAGTTTTAAACTAGAATCTTAATTTCTGTCTCACGTTATACTAGCTTTCAGGATATCTTAAACTGATAATGTACTTGAGATTTGAACTTGTATCTCAGATATATGTCAGGACACATTATGGGAATTAATAGTGCAATTTACAAACTCATGACATGTGCGAATACTGGACTGGTAATTAACATGAATCTCAGCGTGCATCATTAACGTTAAGCCTGTAAGCTTGCAACTGGAAACATGTCAGTTTCACCTGATATTTAACTTGTAGCGAAGGCAGCACTATTGTGGGATTGACCCAGTGATAATTTGATAGCGGGTGAGAATTTGGACTGGGATTTATGGACACTCCCATCTGCGGGTGACATGGATACAACGTCTATCTCTCCTACTCTGTCTGATTCGTGGATGGACAACGACTCTGGAAGTATTTATGCTGCCTGAGACTGTGAAACTGATGACCTGTCAGTGTCTCTGTGCTCTGTCAGTGATAATGCACATACTGTGTGTGAGAAGGAGCTGGCGGGAATCTTCATTCTAATTTGGCTGGAGGAAACATCACATTTATTCTGGTTCTTTCAATTATTTGCCTGCTGGAAAAAAGGATATTTTAGAATTCATGACAGGTGAGGTATAAGATACTGATTCTATGAATTTAATCTCTCTATCAATAATCATTATGAATGGTCTGGGAAGTCTGAGAAGAGTGCCCTTTGCAGTTACCGTCACCATGAAGCAGTCTGGGAAGAGTGTCCTTAAATTCGGCCAGGGGTCAGGGACAGGAGCGTGTGACTATGAGTGAGGCAGGTGGAGGAATCCATGAAGTAGCACTGAAGGAGCCTCAGTCCTTGTCCTTAACCAACAGGTTCGAGATTCTTGCTCCCTGTGTGGATGAGAGTGGGGACTGTAGGGAGGATGAGCAAACTGACCATAGCACCATGGCACAGGGAGCCATTCAAGTGGGGGGAGAAAAGAGAAATGTAGTTGTACTCGGGTATAATATAGTTAGGGGAATGATACTGTTCTCTGTAGCCATGATCGAGAGTCCCGAAGGCTGTGTTGCCAACCTGGTGCCAGGGTTAGGGATATCTCATCTGGGCTGCAGAGGTACTTGGAGTGGGTGGGGAAAGATCCAGTTGTTGTGGTCCACGGAGGCACCAACGATAGAGGTGGAACAAGGAAGGAGGCTCTGCTGAGGGAATACAAGCAGCTAGGGGCTAAATTAAAAAGCAGAACCAAAAAGGTAATAATCTCCAGATTCCTACCTGAGCCACGAGCTAACTGGTATTGGGTCAACAAGATTAAAGAGGTGAATGTGTGGCTCAAAGATTGATGTGGGAGAAATGGATTCAAATTCATGGGACATTGTCATTAGTATTGGGGAAAGAGGGAGCTATTCCATTCGGATCAGCTCCACTTTAATCAGGCTGGGACCAGTGTCCTGGCAAATTGTATAACTAGGGTTGTAGATAGGGCTTTAAACTAAATAGTGGTGGGGCGGGTTCAGTTGCATGGAAATATTAAAAAATCAAAGTTTAAGGAGAGGGTAAGAGTGCAGGTTAGTGACGAGGCTGATTGTTCCCAAAAAGTGAAAGGAAGGGACAGAGTGTGCGAACGCCGTTTTGCACCAAAGAATCATAAAAGAGTAGGGAAAATTGACAACAGGGCAAGCTTAAAGGCTTTGTATCTGAATGTGTGTAGCATTCAGAATAAATCTAATGAGTTAAAAGCACAAATAGAGATAAATAGATTTCACTTGGTGATGATTACTGAGACGTGGTTACAGGAAGAACTGGTGTGGGAGCTGAATATCCAAGGGTACTCAGTGTTTCAGAAGGATAGGCAGGAAGGAAAAGGAGGTGATGTAGCTTTTTTAGTAAAGGAAGAGATCAGTGCTATAGTGAGGAATCAAATAGGCACTGGAGAGCAAGACATAGAGTCAGTCTGGGTAGAAATAAGAAATAGCAAGGAAAAGAAATCCCTGGTTGGAGTAACCTTAGGTCCCCAAACAATGGTTCAGCAGTAGTGCACACTATAAACCAGGAAATACTAGGAGCATGTAAGAAAGGCATGGCAATAATCATGGGTGATTTTAATATGTATATAGACTGGGCTAATCAAATTGGTAAGGGTAGCCTCGAGGGAGAGTTCATAGAGTGTATTAGAGATTGTTTCTTTGAGCAATACGTTGTGGAATAGGAAGCTTTTAAAGATCAACAAAGGGTTACTAAACAAATACTAAAGTGAGCAAAGGTAAATTATGAAAGAAAACTAGGGAAAAAAGTAAAAGCTGTTAGCAAAAGCTTCTTCAAGTATATAAAAAGAAAGAGAGTAACTAAAGTGAATGTTGGTCCCTTGGGGGATGAGGCTGGGAGTTAATGGTGGTAAACACAGAAATGGCAGAGACACTTAAACCATGTTTTGCCTCAGTTTGTATTGGGGAGGAAACTAGTACCACCCCAATAGTAACAGGTAGAGCAGAGGGTATAGAGAAGGAGGGGCTTAGAACCATCACCATCACTAGAGAAAACGTACTGGGCAAACATTGGATCAAAGGGTGACAAGTCCCCAGGACCTGATGGCCTACATCCCAGGGCCTTAAAGGAAGTGGCAGTGGAGATAGTGGATGCATTGGCTATAATATTCCAAAATTCCCTGGATTCTGGAAAGGTTCCAGTGGACTGGAAAAATGCTTATTCAAAAAGGCTGTTGGGGAGGAGGGGGCAGAAAGTAGGAAACTATAGACCAGTTAGTTTAATGTCTGTCACTGGGAAATTGTTGGAATCCATCATTAAGGAAGTAGTAATGGGGCATTTGGAAAGTCAAAATGCAATCCATCAGACTCAGCATGGTTTTATTCAGAGTAAATTGTGTTTGACTAATTTGCTAGAGTTCTTTGAAGGTGTGACAAGCAAAGTGGATAATGGGGATCCTGTAGATGTAGTATATCTGAACTTCAAGAAGGCCTTTGATAAGGTGCCGCACAAAAGATTAATACACAAGATAAGGTCACAGAGAGTTAGGGGTAATATTAGCCTGGATATAGGATTGGCTAACCAACAGAAAGCAAGGAGTCGGGTAAATGGGTCTTTTTCTGGATGGCAAGCTGTAACTAGTGGGGTGCCACAGGGTTCAGTCCTTGGGCCCCAACTATTTACAATCTACATGAATGACTTGGATTCATGGATAGAAGGTACTATAGCTAAATTTGCAGATGACACCAAAATAGGTGGGAAAGTAAGTTGCAATGAAGAAGTAAGAAATTTACAAATAGATATGGACAGGTTAGGTGAATGGGCCAAAATTTGGCAGATGGAGTTTAAAGTGGATCAGCATGAGGTTATCCATTTTGGTCAGAGGAATAAAAAATGGTGACTTATTATTTAAAGGGAGAGAAACTTCAGAATGCTTCAGTGCAGAGGGATCTGGGTGTCCAAGTGCATGAATCGCTGAAAGCTAGTATACAGGCACAGCAGGTAATAAGAAAGGCAAATGGATTTTTGACATTTATTGCTAAAGGAATAGGGTATAAGAATAGGGAAGAGCTGTGGCAACTTTACAAGGCATTGGTGAGACTGCACCTGGAGTACTGTGCACTGTCTTGGTCCCCTTACTTGAGGAAGGATATATTTGCATTGGAAGCAGTTCAGAGGTGGTTTACTAGATTGATTCCAGAGATTCGGGTCTTGTCTTAAGAGGAGAGATTGAGCAGTTTAGGCCTATACTCGCTGGAGATTAGAAGTGTGAGAGGAGACCTAATTGAGGTATATAAGATGCTAAAGGGGATAGACAAAGTAGACGTGGAGCACGTTTCCCCTTATGGGGCATTCTAGAATGAGAGGCCATAGTTTTAGGCTGAGGCGTGATAAATTTAAATCATGGATGAGGAGGAATTACTTTCCTTAAAGGGTTGTGAAACAGCTGAATAAATTTAAGGAGGAGATAAACAGATTTTAAATAAGTAACGAGTTGAAAGGTTATGGGGAGAGGGTAGGAAATTGGAGTTGAGGCTGAAATGAGATCAACCATGATCGTATTGAATGGCGGGGCACGCTCGAGGGGCTGAATTCCTTACTCCTGCTTCTCGTTCTTATGTTCTTATGAATTGTTTGAGAAGCTGTAGCCAGATTCTAGCTCTGATTGGACAGACCCTTCTCGATCCAATTCTCAACTAATCAGAGAGCCAGGTAGAAGAAACTGTAAGTTCTGACCGGCTTATATTTTCCTATTTGACAAGCCTGCCAATTTCAGATCATGTGGGGATAATTCTATTTCCAGCAATTTCTGTGCTGAATGTAACTTTGGGGTTCATGCTGTAGCTTCTAATTCTGTGACTTGTACATGAGAGAGGTTTGTTCTGTATCTGTCAATCTCCATTTTTCTTTTTGTGATGGTTGAAATCATTCTCTACCTGCTAATCTTGTACCATGTGAGAGTGTAGGATTCTCTCTGCATCTGTCACTTGCTGAACTGCATGTGTGTGAGAGATTTATTATGTGTCTGTCAGTCTCTGCTTCTGTATGCAAGTGCTGATATCAATCTGTACTGCCCAGTCTCTGCTCTGTGCTCACATTCACTGTCTGTCATTGTTTTATGTGACTGTAGGATTCATTCTGTGATCATCAGCCCTTGGGACTCAGCCAGTGTGAGAGTCAGTCTGCATCTCTCCATCGCTCATCCATTGTCAGGTTAATTCTGTAACTGACATTCATTGGAGCTGTGTTGTTATGGCCTTAATTCTGCATCTGTTAGCCTCTGGTTTGGGATGTGGATTTGGGACATATTCCATGTCTGACAGACTCTGGTGCTGAATGTGACAATTAATTTAACTTTCTATCTGTCAGTCTTTATGCAAAAGAGCTTGTAATTGTGTATCTGTCTGTCTATGGTACTGTATGTGAGCATGGGATGAATTATGTACCTGTCAGTCATGGAACTGAATGTGATTTTGTGATCCATTCCATCTGTCAGTCCCCAGAATTACAAGTGAATGTGGAGTTCATTCGGAAGCTGCCAATATCTGGAAGTAAGTGTGAGCTTGAGGTCAGTTCTGCAGTCATCTGTCTTTGACTACATGTGTGCTCCATTCATTCTGTATCTAACAGTCTCTGGGCCTGTATCCAAATGTTGATTTCTCTCTGTATCTGTCAGTTGTGGGACTGTGTATGAGTGCAGGATGAATTATATGAATGTCATTCTCTGATACTATGTGAATGTGGGATTCGATTTGCTTCAATATATCACTTGTGAAATAAAAAAAAGTGTTCTATTCCGTGCTTCCTTTCAGTTACCTGTAAAGTGCAATATTGTTGCATTCAATCTGAATGTGTCCATCTCTTGTCCTGCATGTGGATGTATTATTATTTCTGGATGAGTAGGTCCAGGGTAATTTACATGAGAGTGAGACTAATTCTAACCGTAACATCTGTGAGTGTGGCATTCAGTCTTTTACTGTCTATATCTGGAAATAATTGTGTCACTGAATTTGATTTTACTTTTTCTTCATCTATTACTGTCTGTGAATGAGATTTGTCTTATGCCTGTCAGTCAGTGGCACTTTTAATGACTGCTTTTGATCTATGCCTTATTGTCTTTTTCCATGTGTAGTCCTGTGGATTTTATTTTCTGCATTTCAGGGTTTGGTCCTCTGTATAAAGTGGGATTAATGCAGTGTATGTCAGTTTCTGGTGAGTGTGGACATACCTCTGTATTAGTCAATCTCTCAAACTGAATGTGAGTGTGCATTAATTCAGTTTTCATCAGCATCTGGCAGACACTGAGGTTGGGAATCATTCAATATCTGTCAGTTTCTGTTATTTTATGTGAATGTGCTGCTCATTCTGTGTCATTACCTTGTAAAGGGTGTGAGTGGGGCGTTTATTTGTACCTGTCACTGTGCAATACCGAATGGGATTATGAGCTTCATTCTGTATTTTTCAATCTCTACTGCTCGATGTGAATGTGTTTATTTTTGGCCGTCAGTCTCAGGTACAATAAGAGACTCTAGAATTTATTATACCTTTGCCAGTCTCTGGTAGGGTATGTGACACTGGGCTACATTCTACATCTTTCACTCAATGGCAATGCAAATGAATGTAGCTTTAATTCTGTACTTGTCAGTCCTTGGATTGAAAGTGTATTTGGAATTTGTTGTTCTTATGTCTGTTTCTAGACTTTCATGTGCGTGTGGGGTTCATTCTCAATCTATGTGTCTTTGCCATTGAATGCAAGTGTGGAAGTTTTCTGTATTGGTACCTAACCTGCATCTCAGGCATGATCTACAGGCTACATTCAGTAGTTCTGTGTGAGTTGTGTACTGGTATTAAATTTGTATCTGTGAGAACAAATTGAAGTGATAATATATGCATCAATCTGATGCATGGTCCGTTATGTAATTCCTGCAGTTTGAAAAAATGGAATTCATACTTTAATTGTACATTCTAGTCTAACACTTCATCAGATTTTGGAACTGGTATTTAATGTGTAACTCACTCTACATTCTGTGATGCTTAGTAGCAATGCATCCTGCATCTTACAATAAGGTAAATGTTGTCTGATGTGGTTAATAACTGGTATTTAATTTGTGGCCAAGGTGACACCGTGTATTTAAATCAAATAGTGGCTGTGCTTTTGTCCTAGGATTGATGTACCTAGTCCTCAGGTGTACTGGTTTGGAGGGAAATGGAAACAACTTATCCAACCAATTATCTGTTTGACTCTTATATTGAAAGGGCGCCTCTCAACCTTGGGGTCTATGTCCGTCTCTATATGATATATGTTGGCCTAAAGACCTGGCAGTATCTCTGTGCTTTGTGAGTGATATTGTACTTACTGTGAGTTGGAATCATCACGCTGCACTTTTCCTTGTTTCGAGGAATCATCCGGTTCCTTCAATTCTTTCCGTACACACAGAAAACATAACTCCATCACCCGAAGAATAGATTAAGTAGAAGATACAAAAGTGATCAATGTATTTTATAAATAACTTATTATAATGAACAATCAACAAAGCAAAACTAGCAGCATATCAGTGTCTGACCCCACCACAGTACTGGAGCAATTTGTTTCTGCTCATCTGCTATTTTGAGCGGTTTTACAACAATTTTACAACATTCAGAAACAACCTGTCCTGTGCACTGCTCCTTGAATTAGACTATCCGATGGAGGAGTGACTTTCGCAAGGGTCAGATTTCTATTTGCAGCTCCCTTTCAACTAACAGTACACCCGGAAACAAGCAGGCACAGTTTAAAATGTCTCTTTCACACTTCTCACCTGGTGCCTGAAATTGATCTTCTTTGTGTAACTGGAAACATTGTTACTGTGCGGCTATTTCCCCCGCCATTCTCTGTCCAATAACAAGGGACAGTGGGAGCCGGAACTAAGCCAGGAAGCTTCACTCGGGTTTGGGGAGAGAAAGCAGCAATGATCTTCATTGGCGAGTTCTTCTCACTCTGTCCAGACACTGCTCGAGAATGGCCTCTCCCTTCCCCCCGCTCACTCCATGTTCCGGGAGCAGCTCGTGTTCCAGGGAGCCCATTAAAAACAGCCGCCGCCTCCGCCTCAGCTGCCCGGACACTCAATGCCAATCTCTGAGCATATCTGCGGACGCGGCTCCAAACCGATGCGCTGCTTTAAGCAGATGCTGTTTGTTCACTTCCCTCTGGGGCGGTGATGTCTCCGATCGCTGCTGAATTAAACTCTATTCCGCTCACTGAGTGAATGACGCTCTCGGCCATTGTTGCGGGAGGGGTTGCGCATGCGCTGTATCATCATTGTGACGACACCGGGGACGGGTTTAAACAGCGCATGCGCATAGCTCCGCAGCAATTCAACCACTAAAATCAAAGGGAATTTTCCCCATTTCACTCTCATCACAGAGAGAACAAAATCTCCGAACCTGTGTCGGCGCGGGGGGCAAGGGGCGTTGGGTGCGAGTGGACGTGTGGCGGTGGTACACTGGTGGGAAAAGTCCGCTTTACAGCATCAATTTTAACACAGGAGATTCCCCCAAACAGCTTGTAAAATGCTGGAACCGTGTGTGTATGAGGATGGTGATGTTACTGAGGATGATTCCTGTTTTAGTATAGACTGTGTTTAGGTCGGAATATTACTGACTGTTAATTATAACGAGAGTATATTTCAAAGCCTGGGTTTGCGGAAACTCCTGACTGTGAAGCCCGGGTCTGTCAGGGTTTGTGTCTCGGTTCCATTGGTAATCCCAGCTTTATATATAGTACCAGAGACTGACTGGTGCAGAATACACCTGAATCTCACATCGAGCAGAATAGATGGACTGATGCATTAAACCTTCAGAAATAGGAGCTGGACTTGGCTATTTGGCCATTCGACCTACTCTATCATTCATTCAGACAGAAGTTTTACCTCAACTCCACTTTGCCACACTCTCCTTATATCCCTAGTATCCAAAATCAATTGACCTCTGTCTGGAACATACTCAATGGCTGAGCTACCAAATCTCTCTGGGGTGGAGAATTCCAAAGAATTCACTGAAGACATTTCTCCTCATATCATTCCAAAATGGCCAATGCTGAGATGGTGACCACATGTTGTAGATTCCGGAGCCAGGAGAACCATTTTCTTAGCATCTACCCTGACAAGCCGCTTAAGAGTTTTATTTGTTTCCTTTAGATCACCTATATTCTTCTAAAATCCAGGAAATATAGACCTAGTCTCCTTAATCTCTCCTCATAAGGAATCCACTTGTCACAGAAACCAAGCTAGTGAACAATTATTGCCCTCCCTCTAAAGCAACTATGCCCTTCCTTATGTAAGGAGACCAAACTGCACACAGTACTCCAGGTGTAGCCTTAATAGTGCCCTGGATAATTGGAAGATTTTTCACTCCTATAATCCAAAGCTTTGGAACAAATGTAAACATAACACTTCCCTTCCTATCTGCTTGCTGAACCTGCAGTTTTACTTTCTGTAATTCATGTACAAGGACACCCAGCTCCCTCTGAGTACAAACGTGTTCCAGTCTCTTACATTCAAACATGTTATTTTTTCCCCCTACAAAACTGGGCACACTCACATCACCAGATTGTATTCTATCTGCCATGTTCTTGCCAACTCAGACAACCTGTCTAAATGCCTTAGCAGGTTTTTTGTGTGCTCACAGATTAATTTTCCACCTAATTTTGTATCATCAACAAACTTGAATATGTTCCATTCAGTACCCAACTAAATCATCAATATATATTGTAAGTAACTGATGACCGTGTTTTATCAAGAGTAAGTTAGAGCCTGCCAATCCGAAAATGTCCTGTTTATTCCGACACTGTTTTCTGTCCATTTACTAATCCTTGATCCATGCTAATATTTGATCCCCGATCACATGTTCTAATTTTGTGTAATAAACTCCTGTGTGGGACCTTTGCAAATCGCTGAGCAAAATTACACCCCCCTCAGATTGCAAGGCCCTGTGTTACCAAAACAAAAGGAGAACCTTAAATACAGATTAAATGACAAAGAGAACAGGTAAACAGTACCCAAATGTAAGATATTGCATGAATCCCAATATTGAACCCATACTACAGACTGAACTATGCAATACATACCACTCCCCAAACCTCAGAGTATCTACAAGCTAGATGAAGCTGATCATACACATCGGGTAATGTATCAGATTGTGTGATATACAGACATTCAGGATTGTGTTGACAGAGATGGAATTTTAATCCAAAACTCTGAAATAATAACTGATTAATACCCACAGCTATTAACTCCAGTTGAAACATATTTTATGTTAAACATAAAGTCAGGCTTACACTCATGATACATAGAATATAATCTCGCAATTGTTACAGCAGAGGGGGGCCATTCGGCCCATAGCATCTGTGCTAGCTCTCTGCAAGAGCAGCTCAGCTGCTCATATATTCTTCCCCACAGGCCTGTTTAATTTTCCTTTTGTTCTTTTTCTATTCATTTTTGTTCAATGAGCTCAACTTAACTATTCACATGGACACAATTGATTCTCTTTATGGACAGCGGTCATATCCATTCGACATCCATCCTTTCCCGAGGTTAATAGGCCCAGCTATTCTAAGCCAGTGCTGATTACTGATGAGGTTTCAACTGCAACATGGATAACTCCATATTGGGATTCACGTATCTGCCATCCTTTTCTCCATTACCCTTTACACTTTCTGATAGCAGGTTTAGTTGCCCTGAGCTGTGCCTGGTACCCATCCCAAAATTCTCCTACTGAAGTATAACTGCTTTCATTGGATTTGCCTCACAAATGAGGAGGAATCTACCTTGGTTTGTTTGGTTTTAAACACCACTTTTCAAATTCATTCTCCCAGCGAGAAGCCTGATCTACTGAGGATGTAAATCAGAAATTCAGACTTGTATTCTACCTGATTTCCAGGCATTGAAATTAATTTCCATCCAGATTCCTGTTTTGCACGACCCAGTGGGGAATCTCCTCACTCACAACACAAGGTGAGATAATTACAGGTCTAAAGAGCAGTTGACAAGTCTGACTTTTTAAACATTTATGTGTATAAAGATTGCTAAATTTTAAAAAAAAGATTGTCAATCTGATATGAAAATGTGAACTTAACGCTGAAGTGGAGAAATTTTCAGGTAGACCCAATTCTGCAAACATCTAGAGAGTTAGTAATCACTGGTCCCAGAGATGTAGAGATACTGAATGAATCTGACATTCACACAGTACCACAGACCAAGAAACACAGAAAAATCTTAGAGCCAAAAACTGATAGGGACAAAATGAATCTTTCATTTCTGCAAAGCATCAGGCACTGAGTTAGAAAATGGCTTCAACGCTTACACAGGGTACCAGTGTCCAACAGAAACAAAATGATTTGCAAGCTTCCATAAAGTACCACTGATTGAGAGAGAATTGATCCCACTCATACCAATACTCTCCATTGAGGCAAATTCTACATTGTCAGTCTTTGGTGCCGTATGTGACAGTGGGGTTACTTCTGTCAAAAATTGCAAGAGATGGACCTATTGAGAATGAATTACACATTCTGAATCAGTACCAGAGACTGACCGATACAGACTGAATTTCACACTCCCATTCAGCAACGGATGTTGACAGCCACAGAGTTAATCTCACATTCACACACATTATCAGATATTGACAGTGAATGAGAAGTTCAGACTCAGAGATAGTACCACAGGCTGAAAGACATAGAATCCATACAACTCTGACCTACAATACCAGAGACTGACAAATATAGAATCTCATTCACATACAGTTATAGAGATGGACAGGTACAGAATAATAAACATTTCGTGGCCGAGAGAAACACATACTGATTTAATTTCGCACTGGCGTGTAGTCCCAAGGAGCGAATAATTTTACTTACATGCACCAATAACGGACAGATGCACAATGAGCCTCAGGATATCAAGAGAATCCAACACTGAGACATGGTCCCATCAAGTCAAAGACACAGAAGAAATCCAGCCCTCGCACACTGTACCATGGCTTTCCAAACAGTGAAAGAACCCCACACTCACACACAGAATCAGGGAGTGAATAAATCCCACAATCACAGACTTTACAAAAGCCTCATAATTCCTGAAGGAACCCCACATTCCTATACAGTCCCTCGCACCGACTGCCAGGCGACATTTCCTGGTGTATTTTTACACACTGAGAAATTCTGGCTGGAGAGGGTCTTTGTAAAATGTATTTCCCTGATTGCAGTAAAGAGGCTAATGATTGGTGGAGAAAGCTAAATATGATTGGTCGATTTCTCTATCCAATCAAAAAATCACAAATTAAGAACAGTTTACTTTTAAAAATGCCTAATAAGAATTATTGTTTTCTCATTCCTCATTAGCATATATCTGTCAGACTGTCTATATAATGAGCGGACGGAAGGGGTTTGGTTTATTTCTGTGTCTGAAATTGAGATTGAAGATGGTTGAAGAGAAGAAGAAACCAGTTGCTAAGAAGGGCGCCAAGAAAGCGGTGAGTAAACCGGCAGGAAAGGGCGGCAAGAAGCGGCGAAAGTCGAGGAAGGAGAGTTACTCCATCTACATCTACAAAGTGATGAAGCAGGTTCATCCCGACACCGGCATCTCCTCTAAGGCCATGAGCATCATGAACTCGTTCGTGAGCGATATTTTCGAGCGCATCGCGGGTGAGGCTTCCCGCCTGGCCCATTACAACAAGCGCAGCACCATCAGCTCCCGGGAGATCCAGACCGCCGTGCGCCTGCTGCTGCCCGGGGAACTGGCCAAGCACGCCGTGTCGGAAGGGACAAAGGCGGTGACCAAGTACACCAGCTCCAAGTAAAACCCCCGAACGGACTGAAAAACACATTCACAACACAAAGGCTCTTTTAAGAGCCACCCACAATCTCTACTAAGGAGCTGCACCCGACATCTTCCTACTGGATTATTATAATATAAAATAACTTCCACTGCTGTTAGTGTCTCCTGTCCTGTAACGCAGACACTAACCCTTTAATTAGCTCATCGGCCTTCGCTTTGTGCTGAAAGCGGTTATTCTGTTATCACAGCCTTTAAGTGACCTCATTAGCTGCTGTTTTCAGCTTTAATTGTCCCTTCCCCCAATTCCTGAAACAGTTACTGAGTCATTTTATTAATTTTCCGCAGGGTAACAGCCGGAGTGGGATTATTACAGAGCGGAATAAGGACAGTCTGAGGACTCGATCCGCTCCCTGTTAACAGCGAAGGGTGTTCGGTTCAGAGTGAAGTCTGAACGGACGATTTTGCGTGTCATCCTTGCGCAGGGGCCATGCTAATCTTCTCTGTATCGTTCCAATTTTAGTTTCCCTCCTGGGAAAGCGGGAAACAGGGATTGATTCCCGCCCGGGACAGTTAGAAAGCGACAAGAGAATGAACCACATTTAAACAAAATGTTCAAACCCGCGCCTGCGATTGGTGATGACACAAGCTGAATAAAACCAAATAAAGAGAAGGGATTTGAAATCTCAGACCAAAGACGACATTTACTTTAATCCGCTTCTTTCCCGCAGTGAAATTGGCGGGCTTTTTAAAAATGGACATTTTTCTGGTTCTGACGGTTATTTGCAAATCCCGCCCCCTTCTGCTTCCATTTATCTGATTGGTGAAGAATATAGGCAAATAAGTGGATTGAACAGAGACCAATCAGACGAGTTTTCAGTTTATAAGAACAGTAAACGCTGGAGAAATTGTACATTTTTTGCCGAATTGTTTGTGAGGTTGTGGAAATGTCTGGAAGAGGACCGGCGGTAAAGTTCGCTCCAAGGCCAAGTCTCGCTCCTCCCGGGCTGGACTGCAGTTCCGGTGGGCCGTGTTCACAGGCTCCTGAGAAAGGGCAACTATGCTGAGCGTGTGGGTGCTGGAGCCCCGGTCTATCTGGCTGCTGTGCTCGAGTATCTGACGGCTGAAATCCTCGAGCTGGCCGGTAACGCGGCCCGGGACAACAAGAAGACCCGCATCATCCCCAGACACCTGCAGCTGGCCGTCCGCAACGACGAGGAGCTCAACAAGCTGCTGGGAGGGGTGACCATCGCTCAGGGCGGGGTGCTGCCTAATATCCAGGCCGTGCTTCTGCCCAAGAAAACCAGCGCCGCTGCGGGCTCGAAGACCAAGTGAAGCGGCCATTCTTTAATCTAATAACCCAAAGGCTCTTTTCAGAGCCACTCACAGAGTCTGTGAAAGAGTGACCTATTGTCTGTCCGCGGCCGGACCAAATTTGTAAGTGATTCTGGACCAATAATGGCGAAGGGAGAACTCGCACAACTTTTGAGAAGTATTTAGTTGAGCCCTCGAAACAACATAACTAAAAGTACTACGGGCTAAGTGCTGGAGAATAGAATTAGAATAGATAGGTACTTGATGTTCGGCACGGTTACGATGGGCCTGTTTCTGTGCTGTATAACGCTATGACCTCTCTAGTGCAACAACATCCTTCCTATACGGGCAGATGAGATTTTCCCAGGCTGCTGTGGAAGGCAAGGGAGGAGATTGCAGGGACCCTGTTATTAATTTTCAAATCTTCTCTGACCACAGGAGAGGTGAAAGGACTGGAGGACAGCTAATGGTTTCCATTATTCAAAAAGGGGGCTAGGGATAAACCAGAGAAGTATAGGCCAGTCAGTCTTAACATCAGTGGTAGGGAAACTTATGAAAAAGATTCTGAGAGACACAATTAATTTCAACTTGGAGAGGCAAGGATTAATCAAGGATAGTCAGTCCGGCACGGACACGAGCGGCCTGTTTCTTTGCTGTATAACTGACTAATATAAACCATCAAAAATATCTGCGCACTGGAGGGTTACTCCTGGGCATTCGATTCATGTTCATAGTGTTACCTTATAATAACAATTGAGTATTGACTTACAAACCGTACCTCACCCTGTGCCGCAATTCGTTGGAAAAAAATCCGTGGCCTAAAATATTCGCAGACATAACCTGAGCTGCAATTGATAACTGCATCATCTGTATTCTCTCAATTCTACAAACGCTATGTAGACAAGACAAATAAACCGGTGCAAGGGAGAATAAATTGTATCTTCGAGATGTTTAAGTGCTGGAATGGTTAACAGGGGATCGCAGCTCTTTCATTTGTCAATTTAGTGGCTCTTAAAAGAGCCTTTGTTGTACTCGGTGCTGAAGCCGGGTTTTAGGCGCGTTCCCCGCGGATGCGGCGGGCCAGCTGGATGTCTTTGGGCATGATGGTGACTCGCTTGGCGTGGATGGCGCACAGGTTGGTGTCCTCAAAGAGCCCCACCAGGTAAGCCTCGCTGGCCTCCTGCAGGGCCATGACGGCCGAGCTCTGGAAGCGCAGGTCTGTCTTGAAGTCCTGAGCGATCTCTCGCACCAGGCGCTGGAAGGGCAGTTTGCGGATGAGCAGCTCGGTGGATTTCTGGTAGCGGCGGATCTCCCTCAGAGCCACAGTGCCGGGTCTGTAGCGCTGAGGCTTCTTCACTCCGCCCGTGGCTGGAGCGCTCTTCCGGGCCGCTTTGGTAGCCAGCTGTTTGCGGGGAGCTTTCCCTCCGGTCGATTTGCGCGCTGTCTGCTTGGTCCTGGCCATTTTCTGAATTTTTTTTTTTGCAAAAATATACTTTATTCATAAAATATCTTCAATCACATTCCAAACCATTTCAAAAACACCATTACAAGGGTACAATCCAGGTTAAACGTTTACAAAATGTATCACCAGGTGCATCAGTACAAACAATATTACAATCATTTACAGCCTTTCATTTTGAGCTGTACAGCCCGAGGGGCTCTAAACAGTTCCCAGTCTCTCGGTGCGCATTGGCAGAAAGGTCTTAGACAGCGACCCTTCCCCATTGCGCCTTTGCGGCAGCTGCCCCAAGCTTTAGTGCGTCCCTCAGCACGTAGTCCTGGACTTTGGATTGTGCCAGTCCGCAACAATCGGTCGGGGACAACTCTTTGTGCTAGAAGACCAACAAGTTTCGGGCAGACCAAAGCGCGTCTTTCACCGAGTTGATGATCCTCCAGCTGCAGTTGATGTTTGTCTCGGTGTGTGTCCCTGGGAACAGCCCGTAGAGCACAGAGTCCTGTGTCACAGAACTGCTCGGGATGAACCTCGACAGCAACCACTGCATCTCTCTCCAGACTTTCTTTGCAAAGGCACAATCCACAAGGAGGTGAACAACGGTCTCTTCCCCACCACAGCCACCTCGAGGGCAACGTGCAGAGGGGGTGAGCCTCCTGGCGTGTAGGAAGGATCTGACGGGGAGGGCCTTTCTCACCACCAGCCAAGCTACGTCTTGGTGCTTGTTGGAAAGTTCTGGCGATGAGGCATTCTGCCAAATGACTTTGACAGTCTGCTCGGGGAACCATCCCACAGGGTCCACCCTCTCCTTTTCCCTCAGGGCCTCTAGGACGTTACGTGCTGACCACTGCCTGATGGACTTGTGGTCAAAGGTGTTTTTCTGCATAAATTTTTCCACCAGGGACAGGTGGTACGGCACGGTCCAACTACTTGGAGCGTTCCGCGGCAGCGTGGCCAGACCCATCCTTCGCAACACCGGGAACAGGTAGAACCTCAGCACGTAGTGACACTTGGTGTTTGCGTACTGAGGGTCTACGCACCGCTTGATGCAGCCACACACAAAGGTGGCCATCAGTATGAGGGCGATGTTGGGCACGTTTTTTCCCCCTTTATCTAGAGGCTTGTACATCGCGTCCCTGCGGACACGATCCATTTTCGACCTCCAGATAAAGCGGAAGATGGCTCGAGTGATCGCCATCGCGCAGGAGTCTGGAATGGGCCAGACCTGCGCCACGTACAGCAACAGGGAGAGTGCCTCACACCTCATGACCAGGTTCTTACCCGCAATGGAGAGGGAGCGTCGCTCCCACATGCCCAGTTTCCTTTTCACCATAGCCACTCGCGCCTTCCAGTTTCTAAGGCATGCCCCGGTCCCTCCGAACCATATCCCCAGCACCTTCAGGCCGTCAGCCCTGACAGTGAAGGGGACAAAGGATCGGTCAGCCCAGTTCCCAAAGAACATGGCCTCGCTCTTCCCACGATTTACCTTGGCTCCCGAGGCCAGTTCGAACTGGTCGCAGATGTGCATCAGTCTGCGCACCGACAGCAGATCCGAGCAGAAGACGGCGACGTCGTCCATGTACAGGGAGGCTTTTACCTGAGTGCCTCCACTGCCTGGGATCGTCACTCCTCTTATGCCCGGATCCTTCCTGATGGACTCGGCAAAGGGTTCTATGCAACACACGAAAAGGACAGGCGAGAGAGGACAGCCCTGCCTGACTCCAGATTTCATCGGAAAGCTATCTGTTTCCCACCCATTGATTGAGACTGCGCTACTGATGTTAGTGTAGAGCAGTTGGATCCAATTTCGAATTCCCTCCCCAAACCCCCTTTTGGAGAGCACATCCCCCATGTAGGTGTGCGATATTCTGTCAAAGGCCTTCTCCTGATCCAAGCTGATGAGGCAGGTATCCACACCCCTGTCCTGTACATAGGCAATCGTATCCCTGAGCAGCGCCAGGCTGTCAGAGATCTTCCTGCCTGGCACAGAGCAGGTCTGGTCAGGGTGAATCACCAATTCCAGAGCGAATTTGACCCGGTTGGCGATGACCTTGGACAGAATCTTATAGTCCACATTCAACAGTGAAATGGGTCGCCAATTTCTAATTTCCTCCCTTTCCCCCTTGTGCTTGTAGATGAGGGTGATGATGCCTTTCCTCATGGATTCTGACATACTACCGGCCAGGAGCATACTCTCGTACACTCCTAGCAGGTCTGGGCCGATCAAGTCCCACAGAGCCCAATACAACTCCGCCGGCAAGCCATCGCTTCCGGGGGTTTTACTCTTCTCGAAGGACTCGAGGGCCTTAGTCAGTTCATCAGGAGTTAGCGGTTTGTCCAGGCTCTCCCGCGTACTGTGGTCTAAGACCTCCGTGATAGAGGACAGGAAGGACTGGGAGGCCATGCTGTCCGTGGGCTTCACGTCATACAATCCGGCATAAAAGGAATTGCTGATCCTCAGAATGTCGGACCGTGATGACTTTACTGAGCCGTCTTCTTCCTTCAGGCTGCTGATCACAGAGCTCTCTGTGTGTACCTTTTGGAAGAAGAAACGTGAGCACGTCTCATCCTGCTCCACGGAGCGGACTCTGGAACGGAAGATGATCTTGGAGGCCTCCAAGGCAAAGTGCGAGGCTTGCTGGCCCTTCACCTCTTGGAGCTCCACCTTGACATCGACCCCCATCGACTGCAGCCGGAGCAGATTCTGCATCTTTTTCTGGAGTCGGGACATTTCCCTCTGTTCCTTTCTAGCTTTCTGGGTGCCTTTGAGGATGAAAAACCTCTTGATGCTTCCCTTGATCGCTTCCCACCAGTGTGTCAGGGACTCAAAGAGGGGTTTCACCGTTCTCCAACCTTTGTAATCCCTCTTGAGCTCCTCAATGTTCTCTGGGGTCAGCAGTTGCACATTTAGCTTCCATGCCCCCCTGCCCACCCTCAGGTCCTTCTCCAAGTGGCAGTCCGCCAGTAGGAGGCAGTGGTCAGAGAAGAACACCGGCTTGACCTCGGTGGATCTGACTGTGAATGCACGGGACACAAACAGGAAGTCTATCCTGGAACGAATGGACCCGTCTGGCCGCGACCAGGTGTATCTACGCTGCGCTCCGTCTGCAGGGTTGCTGAAGACGTCGTGCAGCTTGGCATCCTTAACTGTTTCCATCAGGGATCTGGACGTAGCGTCCAATCTGCTGCCGGCCCTGCCGGATCGTCCAGCCGCATCGATGATGCAGTTGAAGTCACCGCCCAGAATGACCGGCCTGGAGGTCGCCAGCAGCAGTGGGAGCTGCTGAAAAACCTCCAGCCGCTCATCCCCTTGTGCCGGGCCATACACGTTAATTAACCGGAGTGGAGCGTTCTTGTACATTACGTCTGCTACGAGGAGTCGCCCGCCCACCACCTCCTTGACCTCGGAGACGATGAAGTTGCCTCCCCGCAGCAGAATACCCAGGCCGGAGGAACGAGAGTCGTTTCCGCCCGACCAGATCGATGGCCCGTGGGACCACCATCGTGACCATTGCCTGTAGGAGCTGAGGTGCGGTATCGCACACTCCTGCAGAAACAACAGGTCAGCTTTGACCTTGGCTAGGTAGTCCAAGGTCGCAACACATCGCGTAGTAGATTTAATGCTACGCACATTTATGGATACAATCTTTAAACCCATTTTAAAGCATTTATTCTCCTACCAAACCCACTGTCTCTGAGAGTCCCAGACCTTTAGTCTGCTCCTTCATACCCGTAGTGAGCTCAAATTCCTTCACTTTGGATGGGCTGAGGTAGATCTCCTTGGCCGTGTTCTGCTCCGGTGGCATCTGGAGGTTCACGTAGAGAGTGGGTTTTGAGATGACCTTTGCTGGAGAAGCTTCTCCAAAACTCACCCCCTCTGGGGTGTTGCTGTTCCCGGCTTCCTGGAGCTGGGGTGCGATGATTGCCTCACTGCTCCCAGATTCCAGGGGCTGTGGTGCACTGGCCTCCTCAGGTTGCAGGCAAAGTTGGGGTGCGCTGGTCTCCTTGTTGTCTCCAATTTTCTGGAGCTCGGGTGTCTCGTCCTCCAACGCCCTGGAGCTTTGCCGCCTCTTCTGTCGGTGCCGCCCTGGCACTTCATCATCCGAAGAGCTGCTGCCCTTGTCATCCGTGTCGGATGGGAGACGCCTCTTGCCGCTTCTCTGGGAAACGCCTTTGCTTCTTCTTCGCTCCCTCTTACTTTTCTTGTTCTTCACCGTCCGCCACTCCTCCTGCTGCTTTTCCACTGCTGCCTCCTCCTCCATTGATTCGCCGTCCTGAGGACTGGGAGGTACAGGGGGTAGTGCTGCTGATTGGCTCTCTGTTGCCTCAATCTCTTTCTCCACCTTGTCTCTCTCTGTGTCCTCCTTTGTCCCGTTGAGCTCCCTGGGGGCCTTGGTGGTTGGAGTGACACGAAACATTTCTTCTGCTTCCCCCTGGTCGGCTTTGGCTGCCTGTGCGTAAGTACGGCAGCGTTTGGTGCAGGTCCTGTAGAGGTGACCTGCCTCGCCACACAGGTTGCAGCACTTGGCCTGTTTGCAGTCTTTTGTCTGGTGCCCTTCCTGTTTGCAGATCTTGCAGAGGGAGGCGCTGCAGTTGGCCGCCACATGACCAGCCTTGCCGTATGAGCGACAATGCTTGGGTTGCCCAGCGTAGACCAGGTAGCCACGGTTTCCCCCGATAGCGAAACTGGAAGGAGGGTGGAAAATGGCTCCCTTACCATCGGTCTTTAGCGTGACCTTAAACAGGCGTTTGCCTGTCCAGATCCCCAAGTCGTCTCGAATCTCGGTGCCGCTCCCCACCTTATCGAAGTACCTGGTGAGGAAGGTGACCACGTCGGCGACAGGGACGAAGGGGTTGTACACATGCACCATCACCACACGTTCCCGTTGCAACGGCTGGCCATTTTCTGAATAGATTCACCACAGTCTGAGATGCAAGAACTATTAATACAATCTGCTCGACAATCCGCCTTTTTAAACTCTGAGAGGAACCGCCCCGAACAGTAATTGGCTGCAGCCTTACGCCCAGGGAGTTTTATCCAAAATCTAACCAATGAATTAATCCCTGGCAACTCAGGTCCTCATTGGTCAAGTTGTTTTAAATTGCCATTTCAAAAATTCCGCCAATTTTTTGCAGCCGTTTCCCGTCTCGACAATAGACTTCGTTCTTCCCTTTTTTGAAAATTAAAAATACCATTTTTCACTCTCACTCGCTATTTCCTAACCCCAATGAAATTCCAGTTCATGTAACTTGTCCCTGCAATTTTTAAACCAGGTATCATCCTGGTGAATCTGCTCATTTTTGGACAGAAACACCAGTCTGTTGTTTGAAAAATGTAAAGTCAGTGCTGAATTTCCGAGGCAAAAATTGAAGGACTGTCCATTGCTCCCTACAGCACAACCAACCCTAAAAACCTCAGCTCGCTTATATGGCTGGAATGGGTAATAATATAGAAACGGTGCTGGGGGCATCAGACCCCTTCGCATTGCCCTCATTCTAGGCTGTTCATGCCGATAAAGAGCGGCTCGAATCTCCCGCTGTTCCCAGTCTGAGTCTACACGAACATACGTGCGAATATTGGGATTAGGAGCAGAAGGAGGCCACTCAGCCCATCGAGCCGGCTCCGCCTGATCCTGATATGATTGTGACCTCAACTCCACTGACGGATTGAACGGCTGGTGTCAGAGGAACCGCCGGATCCTGTCATTACTACCTGACTAATTATTCATTTAAAACAAAACCTATCGAAAATATGAGGCAGTGGATTATTTTCAGTATCAGTATCAGTGCAGAATGGGCCATCCGGGTAAATAAACGATTAAACAGATTCTCAGTACAATCCCCGCCAGAACAAATCAGGCACTAACATTCCCGATCACAGCCCATCCCAGCTCCCGTTCTCAGGTCTCTGCTCTCTCTGTGAGGCGGTGGGTGGCTCTTAAAAGAGCCTTCGTTGTGTGTTCGGTAGAAAGGGTCGAGTTGTTCAGCCGCCGAATCCATAGAGAGTGCGGCCCTGGCGTTTCAGAGCGTACACCACATCCATGGCAGTGACCGTCTTGCGCTTGGCGTGTTCAGTGTAGGTGACCGCATCCCTGATTACATTCTCCAGGAAAACCTTCAGCACCCCGCGAGTCTCTTCATAGATCAAACCCGAGATCCGCTTGACACCGCCACGGCGAGCCAGGCGGCGGATTGCTGGTTTGGTAATGCCCTGGATATTATCACGAAGCACTTTGCGGTGGCGCTTTGCTCCGCCTTTACCAAGTCCTTTACCTCCTTTCCCTCTGCCAGACATGATGATTCTTCACTTAGATCTCTACTGAATATGAGAGACGAGCTGTTTCAGCTTCCTCTTTTATACAGCCCGCCCCGACCTGACTGAGAAAGGGACTGAGAATGAGGGGCGGGGCGGGGAAGTGACTAAGTGACAGACAGAACAGAGGAATGTCTTTGAACATCTAGCTCCGCCCCCTGCCTGTCGAACCGACATTTTATTTAATTGTCGACATTGGAAGTTAACACAGCGCTCGGCACAAAACTTATCGATTGGGGCTTCATGTTCAACGGTTCTAGAAACCCGCAGCTTTTAATTGCAGAGCTTTACAAATAAAATTCTGTAATATTTCAGCCCAAGTACATACACTATACACCATCAAATCCGCGTGTTTCCACTTCACTCCCAGCTTCTGTTCTATCCCCACACACCTCCCCTCCAGACGGGTTGAGCAGTTTACCGACACCGCACTCCAGCTGAATTAGACAAACTCATGTGTTGGGCTTTGAGTTGTAGCGCGGGGTTACTTCGCCCGGGTAACTGTCTTACACACTCTCACCCTGAATCTGTGACAAGGGAACGAGCAGAAACTGACAGAGCAGCTGAACAAATCCCCAGTTACAATGGGACACGGTCACCGCTCTGTTTTATTGCAGAGTGGGGGAGAGGCTGGGTATAGAGCATGTCAGTGACATACCGGGAATTTTCAATTTAATATAAATCATTTCAGTGTGAAACCTGCTCCCAGCGCCGGGACAGGGACATTTAATTCGGGGATCAGATGTTTCCTGAGAGACGTGGGCGGCTCTGAGAAGAGCCTTTGTGTTCAGAGGTTTACAATTTGCTCGGCTGGTTTCATTTCTTTCCTGGCGCTGCTTTCTTAGCCTTTGCTGCTTTCACTTTGGGCTTGGCCTTCGATTTATCCACTTTTTTTAAAGCCTTTCCGCCCGTGAGCTTCTTGGCGGGAGATTTTTTCTTCAGCGCTGCTTTCTTCACCGCCTTTTTTGGAGTTGCCGCCTTCTTGCTGCTTGTTTTCTTGACTGTTGCTTTCTTCGCTGGGGATTTCTTGGCTGTTACTTTCTTGGCTGGAGATTTCTTAGCTGCTGGTTTCTTTGTTTTCAGCTTCTTGGCCGCTGGTTTCTTCACTAAAGATTTCTTGGCTGTTGGTTTCTTCTCCTTCTTTCCCACTTTCCCCTGGGATTCCTTCTTAGGGATTTTGAAGGAGCCGGAGGCGCCCTGTCCCTTTACCTGCACCAGGGAGCCGCTCTCCACCTTCCTCCTGATACTTAGCCTGATCTGGGAGCCGAGCTTCCCCACATCGACACCGCTGCCAGACAAAGCTTTCTTTATCGCGGCCAGGGACATCCCCTTGCGATCGCTGCAACCCGCCACAATCTTGAGGATCTGTTCGCCTAACTTGGGACCGGCTGCCTTCGATCGGGAAGCCGCCTTCTTCTTCTTGGGAGGTTTGACTTGAGCGGCAGCGGCTGGAGGAGCCGTTTCGGCGGCTGCAGTATCAGTCATATCCGAGACTGTGTGGAAAATCTCTCTGACAGTCAGAACCGGATCAGAAATGAAACCAGTGGTGGCGGCTCAGAGCAACTTAAAGACAGAGAGCGGACGGGGCAGAGACAACCTGCTGTCAGCTCCCGGCTCCTCCAGCCTCTCTGTGTTTCTCTCTCCTCATAAACTCCCCAATTCCACTTCAAATTGGACATTTCAGATTCCCACACTCGCTTCCTTCTGTTAACAAAATCCGAATCTTTGTTGTCGAGAAAGGTCCATCTGAATTAATTGCAGCAATTTCGATTTAAACCCGTTTCTTTGCTGCTTTGATCGCGCCCTCTCAGCCGAGCGCTGACTTCTTCTCTGTGTTTCCACTGAAATCTTGAAATTAACGAAAACTTTGCCTTAAATTCTCTCTTCAGGGTTGTGCAGGGGAGCAGCGCGATCCTATGACAGGGAAATCTTGTGATTTTATACAAGAATGACTCGGAAATCTGGCGCTGAGGCCGGACACACAAACACGGTGATATTAGTCTAACCCGCCCGCCCCTTTAACACACTCTCGCTGATACAATGTTCACATCTACACATTGACAGGACAAACTGTGTCTCAGATTTACAGCTCCCAGGACAGGCTTTCCTCTCCTCTCGGCCTGTGCTGTGGATTCTCGGGGATTAGTTGTAGTTTCCCAGCTCAGTAACTGTTAAACCCTCTGAGACCGGAGCTGCTCACAGTGTCTGTTCCCCAGATTCAGGAGGCTGCAGCCAATCACAGCTGTGCCTGAGTTAACCCGTAACTGGTTTAAATTATTATCTTGTTCACAGGCAAATTTACTTTTGATCATTGGAGGGGGCATCGAATGAAGCTTTGTGGTTAGAGTTTAGGAATAAAAAAGGGGCAGCCACATTGTTAGGTGTTTATTATAGACCCCCAGATAGTCAGCGGGAAATTGAGGAGCCGATATGTGCACAATTTGTGGAGGTGGGTAAAAACAATAAAAATAGGGGGATTATATAAGGTGATTTCAACTTTGCCAAAACTAATTGGGGTAGACATATTGTTAAGGGTTTGGATGCAGTGGATTTCTTGAAATGTGTACAGGAGAACTTTTTAGGTCAATATGTAGAGGGTCCAATAAGGGACGGTGCATTGCGGGACCAAATTCTGGTGAATGAAGCTGGACAGGTGGCTGAGGTGGTGGTGGGCGAACATTTTAGTGATAGCGACCACAACATGGTACAGTTTAAGTTTGTTATGGACAAAGAAGTCGACATGTTGCAAAAAAATGTTTTGGATTGGGGGAGAGTCGATTTTAGTAAAATAAGGCATGATCTGGCCAAGGTAGACTGGGAACAGTTACTAGTGGGAAAATCTGCAGAGGAACAGTGGGGGATGTTCATAAAGGAAATGTTCCCTCTAGGGTAATAGGAAGGAGTTACAAGCCCAGAGAACCATGGATGACCAGAGATATTCAGGTTCCGATGAGAAGGAAAATAGAGGCTTTTAGCAGGTGCAAGGGAAACAAATCAGCAGAGGCATTAGTGGAGTACAGAAAGTGCAGGGTGGAGCTTAAGAAAGCAATTAGGAGAGCAAAGAGGGGATATGAGAAAGCTCTGGCTAGTAAAAGTAGGGAAAATCCCAAGACATTCAATAAGAATATCAATGGGATGAGGATAACCAGGAAAAGAGTAGGACCCATAAGCGACCAATCTATGGGTGGAGCCAGAGGACATCGCTCGAGTGTTGAATGAATACTTCACATCCGTCTTCACCCAAGAGATTGAGGATGAAGGTACCAAACTCGGGGAGAGAGACTGTGAGGCTCTTAAGCAAATTGATATAGGGATTGACAAGGTATTGGAGCTGTTGGCAGGCTTAAAATTGGACAAATCTCCAGGTCCGGATGATTTGTTTCCCTGACTGCTAAGGGAGGCAAGGGAAGAGATAGCAGGGGCTCTGACCCAAATTTTTAATTCCTGAAAATTGTGAGGTGATACAAAGTGAAGTTGTAATTTGACAAGGATGTGTTCAATGAGCGACATGGCACTAGGAAGTTCTGAGGAACAAAGGGACCTTGGTCTGTGTGTCCATAGATCTCTGAAGGTGGAGGGGCATATTAGTGGGGTGGTGAAAGAGGCATATGGAACACTTGCCTTTATCAATCGAGGCATAGATTACAAAAGTAGGGAGGCCATGTTGGAGTTGTATAGAACCTTGGTGAGGCCACAGCTGGAGTACTGTGTGCAGTTCTGGTGGCCACATTATAAGAAGGATGTGAGTGCACTGGAGGAGGTGCAGAGGAGATTCACCAGGATGTTGCCTGGGTTGAAACATTTAAGTTATGAAGAGAGGTTGGATGGACTTGGTTGCTTTCGTTGGAGCAGAGAAGACTGAGTGGCGAACTGATCGAGGTGTACAAGATTATCAGGGGCATGGACAGGGGGCATAAGTTCAAGGTGAGGGGCAGGAGGTTTAGGGGGGATGAGAGGAAAAACTTTTTTACCCAAAGGGCGGTGACGGTCTGGAATGCACTGCCTGGGATGGTGGTGGAGGCGGGTTACCTCACATCCTTTAAAAGTACCTGGATGAGCACTTGGCACGACATAACATTCAAGGCTATTGGCCAAGTGCTGGTAAATGGGATTAGGTGGGTAGGTCAGGTGTTTCTGATGTGTCGGTGCAGACTCTGTGGGCCGACTGTGATTCTGTGATTTGAAGATAGACTGTGCGCACTCAGACACTAAACAACAGTATCGCATCTTCATGTGGAGTTCAAGAGAGAGGGGGTGGAGGGATAGACAGAGACAGACTGAGTGAGGGCGGTGAGACACAGACAGTTGCAGAAATCCTTGTCCAGAAAGATTCTCATGGAGAGGCAGAAGCTGCAGTCTCAGATCTTAATGATATTGTAACTGAGACACATTATTAATCCCACACACAGGAATAATGCTGTGTTTTAACAGAAATGAAGCAGTATAAAGATAATGGTCCAGTTCTAAAAATTGTGCAAGGTCAGTGGGACCAAGAGTCTTTATATCTTTGAAGGTGACAGGAGATTTTGAGGGAGTAGTTAGGAAAGCAGATGGGATCTATGGTTTCATCAACAGAGTTACTGAGCATACAAGCAGGAACGTTATGTTTAACATTTATAAAGCTCTGGTTAGGCTGCAACTAGACTATTGCGTCCATTTCTCGTCACCACATTTTTGGAAGGATGTGAGAGTCTTTGAGAGGGTGCAAAGGAGGTTTACTAGAATAGTTCCAGGCATGAGGGATGACAGCTGCAAAATTTGTTTGTGGAATCCGAAGCTGCTCTCCTTGAAGCAACCGAGATTGAGGGCACCACCTCAATGCAGCTTGAGACTTTACTCTGCTAAACTACAAGTGTTCACCATATTTAAACAGTATTGGCCACGTACAAGAACATCCTCCAGATTCCGATCTTGTCAACATGTAGGTTTACATTAAACAGACAGGTCTCTGGTACAAAGGTGACCCTACTTTCACCCAGGCAGAGACCTGCCTTCCTATATAAACTGGGACCACCTGTCCTTCCCCTATCGGTTGAAGAACATACTTAATCTATGTGATTGCCATCCTCTGACTCCAGTTTAACTCCCAGGACCTTGCTGGTGATTGCAAACCCTGAGGGTGTACAAAGTTTGAGAGTGTATAAGGTTCACCTGGTTTAACTGTTTAATTATTGATTTACTGATTTGCGCTGGCCTGCCTATAGATTCTAATTTAAGTTATTCATTCCCTTATAATGAATTCTCCCTTACCATAAATTCTCAATTACTTCCTTCCCCCTAACAGTTTCAAAGCAGAATTGTTCACGGAATGTTGTAAAATTCTGCGCATGCGTCATTCCGACCAACCAGAGCTCAATGGGTGGGAGCGGAAGAGCGCATGCGCGCTGCTCTCCCCCAGCTCCACCTGGGACAGGAAGAGCCGCCAATGGAGAGACCCCTGTCCTGGGGGAATGGAACAAACAGCAGCCTCCTGGGAGGAGGGAGACAAAATGGCAAGAAGCTGTTATTGAAAATCATTGCTGCTTTCTCCCCACAAAGCAGCAGTGAATATTCCTGGTTGAGTTCCCACACCCCAGGTTTGTTGATATTGGACAGTGAGGAGTGGGAACAGAGCCGGACAGTCAGGATGTGGGGAGTTAGAGAAAGAGCAGCTATTGCAGGCACAGGTTGAGAAATAGGACGGGGACTTTTTAAACGGCGGCTGTTTGGTTTCGGTGGCAGTTTAATTCTTGGAGATGGTGGCGTAGCAGGAATCTAGAGTTCCAGGTTAATGAACATAAGAACAGAAGGAATAAAGAGCAGGAATAGGCCACTCGGCCCCTCGAGTTTTCTCTGCCATTCAGTAAGTTCATGGTTGATCTGATTGTAACCTCAACTCCACATTCCTGTCTACCCTCGATAACCTCTCACCCACGTGCTTTCAAGAGTCTACCCCTGCTTTAAAAGTATTCAGAGAATCCGCTTCCACCCTCTTTTGAGGAAGAGAGTTCCAAAGACTCAAGACCCTCAGTCAGAAAAAAAATCTTCTCATCTCTGTCTTAAATGGACGACCCCTTATTTTTAAACAGTGACTACGAGTTCTAGATTCTCCTCCAAGAGGAAGCATCCTCTCCACACCTACCGTGTCAAGAAACAGCAGGACCCCCTCAGGATAATGTTATGGAGGCGAGGGATCAAATCCCACCACAACTGCGGGTGACATAATTATTATAAAAAATCTTGAAAGTCACGTTGATAAAAACCCATCTGGTTCACGCAATCTCCTGCTCCTTTTGAACGAATATACATTCCGGAGACTTGGGCTCACTGCCGGACTAACTTAGTTCTAACAAAAACAGAAAATTCTGGAAAACCCAGGAGGTCTAACAGCATCTGTGGCGAGAAAGACAGAGTTTACCTTTCATGTCTGTATGACTCTTAAAGTCTTTCTCTCCATAGATGCGGTTAGACCTGCTGAGTTTTTCCAGCATTTTCTATTTTTCTTTCAGATTTCCAGCATCTGCACTATTTTGCTCTTTTCTTACTGTGTTGTTGGTGCTTGTGGAACTGGTGTCTCTGCTCTCTGTGAGTGATACTGTACTTACTGTGTGAGAAGGAGCTGGCTGCACTTCTCCTTTTGTCACCGAATCACTATTTCGATTCTGCTGCTATCAAACTTTTGCCTGTAGAAAGAAAAAGGTATTTATAATAATTCAAAGAGAGGTGATGTAGCAAATACAAAATCGACCAACGCATTTGTTTCCATTAATAGTCGATACGAAAAAACAGAAAATTAAAAGCAGCAACTCAAGCAGAGTCTGATCTGAAGGGTAATTAGAGCGAGTCAACAGATTCTGGCCTTGTCAGCGACTCCTACAGCCCGTGAACAAATAAAAACATAAGTGGATCCCGCGAGTGGGAAGTAGTAATTTTAACTGTACAGAACTCACTGCTCTGTCACTCAGTCCCATCCATGGAGCAGTGGATTGTTTCTGGATGGCAGGAAATTGTTGTAAAATGTTCCAAGTCCTTGCTCTGCAGTAGCTGGGTGCTGCAGCACTGTCGTACAATCAGACACTGACTCTGTTCAGAGAGAGAGAGAGAGAGAGTGGATGCAAATCATCCTCTATCCCGAAGGTCTGAAAAATAGTAAGAATAACGGAGACATTCAGTTACAGAATTAACCCCCCACTTCCCCTGGCACTAATGGGGTCTGATAGACACAGAATGATTCCCACATTCACATTCAGTACCACTGCCGGATACAGAATTAATCTCACCCTCACATATAGTACCAGGCATTGACCCATAAAGAAGGAACCCTGCTCTCACAAATTGTTCCAGAGACTGAGATGCACAATGAATCCTACACTCACAAACACTATCTGTGATTGACACATACAGAACAAATCTCGCTCAAGTCCAATAACAGATTTCTCAGGATGTATCACACAATCACATTCATCACTAGAAGGTAACAGTTACAGTGGAGAATTGACGACTGTAGTCCAGTTGTGAATTCACCAGATTTTCACACAAGAAGAGGGAACATCTGAACACAACATGGAACACATTAACATGGCAGGGAAAATTAAGGCCCCTGAAAGTAAATAATTGTCCAATAGAAAACACCATAATTGAGCAACAGAGAACATCTTTACAGAACAGGGAGCATTTTGAAACAACAGAAAATATGTTTACGCAGCTGGGAACACGTTTGCATGACAGGGAAGCGCGTTACACAACGGTGAAGATCTCTCAACAGCAGAAAGCACAGTTACACAATAGAGAGCACAGTTAAACAACAGAGGGCACAGTCACACAACGAGAGCACAGTTACACAACAGAGGGCACAGTCACACAACGGAGAACACAGTTACACAACAGGGTGCAGAGTTAGACAACAAAGGGCACAGTTATACAACAGGGTACACAATTACATAATCGTGAATACAGTTCCACAACAGAGAGCACAGTTAAACAACAAAGGGCGCAGTTTGACGACAGAGGGCACAATTAAACAGATGGCACAGCTACACAACAGAAAGCACAGCATCACAGCAGAGAGCATAGTTACACGACAGATAACACAATTACACAACAGAGAGCGCAGTGAAACAACATAGGACGCAGTTACGCAATAGAGGGCGGAGTAACACAATAGAGAGCACAGTTACACGAGAGCACAGTTATACAACAGAGGGCACAGTGATACAACAGAGGGCACAGTTATACAACAGAAGGCAAAGTTATACAACAGAGGGCACAGTTAAACAACAGAGGGCACAGTTATACAACAGAGGGCACAGTTATACAACAGAAGGCAAAGTGAGACAACAGAGGTCACAGATAAACAGCGAGCACAGTTACACAACAGAGGGAACAGTGGAACAACAGAGAGCACAGTTGAACAACAGAGAACAGAGTCCCGCAACAAATAACACAGTTACACAGCAGAGAGAGCACTGTTATACAACAGGGTGCGCATGCACAAAACAGAGTGGACAGTTACAAAAAAGAGGGCACAGGTCCACAACAGAGATCACCGTTACACAACAGGGTGCACAGTTACACAACAGGGAGCGCAGTTACACAACAGGGTGCACAGTTACACAACAGGGTGCACAGTTACACAACAGGAGTCATTATTACAAACAGGGGACATCCCTGTGCAGCTGGGAACAGTTTACAGAAATGATTAGTTTCTCCACCTCAGTGTCTTGCTAATTTGCTCGGCATCTTTCTCTGTCATCTTGTGTATCCTGACAGTCTCTAGCTGCCTTTCTGCGTGTGTTTCTTTGTCTGTTTCTGGTGGTACGCAGTGGAATTGTGCAGCCAACGTGATCCTCCCAACACATGTTCTCTCGTTCAAAAGCACAAAGCAAGTTACTATATAGCTCCATAATACACAAAACTGATATTCATTAACTAGTAATAATATGCAGCAGAGTGGCGCAGCGGAAGCGTGCTGGGCCCATAACCCAGAGGTCGATGGATCGAAACCATCCTCTGCTACTTATATACCCACTAAAATAAACGTTTTCTGCGACCCACAAACTTATCTGATTTGTAGTTTGGCATCTCGCTTCCTGTAAACGCTTCAGTCCGCAACAAATATCTCAAATTGCTTTTATTCACACAAGCTGCAATTGCTGCAAACACACACCAGCCCAGACCAGCTCATATCTCGCGAAAAACTGGCACATTCTGAATGTTCTTCTCCCGTTCACTATCACTCCATCTTTACCTGAATAGGAAACTTCTGAGATGGAAAAATATAGTGAAATTGATATTTATTACATGCAGTCTGTCCGTCCTATATGACAACGTGCAGTCATTCATCATTCTAATTTGGACAACAGCTTCATTCACTGCGACATGTACCATCAAGGACGACAGAATCATCATAGTGAAGACAGTATCATGTTAAAGGCAGTTAATCAATATTTGGGTAGATATAAGCGTTCAATCTTAATTACTGGTTTAAAACTGGGATAGTGAAGTTTCCTTCCGTGGGCCTTGCATCAGATACCTTTTGTACTGAAAACACCTTTGAGAGCCTCTGATTGTTTCCTTTATCCTGTTAGTAGCTGTTCAGGATTTAATGTATTCAGCATCCTGCTCATTCCGCCCTTACCGACCTTACTTAAGGTTAAAATTGTAACATTTCTGTGACTGTTCTCTGCCTCTAACAAATTGTGGTCACTCATTGCCAGATGCTCATTTACTTCAGAATATGAATTAATTATCTCTCTTTATTTATTACGAAATCTAATATAACATTTTTCTCTTGTGGTTTCCAAATCAGGGTGGACGGCAGGAGAGGTTAAATGACAAAAGAGTTGATGGTGCAAGGTTCAGGTAAATGGGCAATTAGCAAAACCAAAGATGTGTCTAAAGGAGGTGTGAATGATGGCATGATGAACAGCTGCCAACCAAATGCAAAAACAAGAGAAAAATGTGAATTCAACCAAAATATCCAATGGAAAAGATACACAATAGGGATTGAGATTACATTCTCAAATTTTTGTACTCAGTGTTGAGTCTGGAAGGTTTTAAAGTGCTCAATTTAAAGATGAGACAGGGTTCCTCGAGCTTACATTGAGATTCATTAGAACACTGCAGTGTGCCGAGGACAGAAAGGTCAGTGTGAGGACAAGATGGAAACTTAAAATCACAGGCGATTGGAAACTCAGAGTCATAGTTGCTGACCGAGCAGATGTTCATCAAAGCAATCACTGAAACTGCCTAACATAGATCAGACCACCATTGTGAGCAGTGAATGCGGGGTGCTAAATTGAAGAAAGTACACATAAATCACTGTTTCAGCTGGAATGAGTGTTTTGGTGAGGACAGTTAATATTCCATACCAACACTGCTAATTTACCTTCCTTATTTCTAACTGGTTATCTCTCCTCTCTGTGATTGACAGGGCACTCAAGCATTTCTGTTTCATTTCATGAGCTCTGCTCTAATCACTTCCCTCTCTCCCAGATAGGCTTCCCTTGTCCTGACTATCCTCCCTGCCATCTCCCACATTGAATGGATCATCTCTTGTCATTTCTTTGTAAGGCAGAGAGTTGTTGCAGTTTTAAATCCTCTGCCCGAAATGGTGGTGCGGACTTAATCGAAATAAACTTTCAAAAGTGAAACGAGTAAATACCGAAGGGAAAATATTTTAAGGCTAATGTAAAGGAGAAGGGGAGTGGAACTGATTTGCTTCTATAGAGCTTCAACAGAAACGATTAACACAAACGTTTCCTCCCGTGTCGCTGTTTAAAATGAAATGGCGGTAAAGGATTCCCAGAATGCTCTGGGTGACATAAAACGGCCTATCTCTCCCAAAAGGGCCGCACTGCGCAGGCTCACCCATGTCCACCGGAAATCCTATCTACCCCGAGCATGCGCGGTAACAGTTCCTGGAAGCTGAGCGTGGTCGAGCTCAGTTTTCGTAACACCGACACTCAGCGGCTCTCAGAGCCCGAATCAGAGCCGCTGTGTCCGGCGGACGTGCAGCGAGGGACCCCGGGGACTTCACCATGAAGCCGATGTGCACCTTCCCAGGCGCGGCTTCTCGGTTTCTTCTCCCGTTTGCACCGAGTCTTTGATGCGGTAACAGAGAGGGTTGGGGAGGGTGATGCTGTTCATGTGGTTTACATGGATTTCCAAAAGGCATTTGATAAAGTCTCACACAACAGACTTGTCAACAAAGTTACAGCTCATGGAATAAAAGGGACAGAGCAACATGGATATGGGATTGGCTGAGTGACAGGAAACAGAGGGTAGTGGTGAATGGTTGTTTTTCAGGCTGGAGGAAGGTTTAAAGCGGAGTTCCGCAGGGGTCGGTGTGAGGACCCTGCTCTTCCTGATATATATTATTGACCTCCTTCTTGGTGTATGGGACACCATTTCAAAATTTGTGGATGACATGGAACTTGGAGGTATTATGAACTATGAGGAGGATAGTGTTAAACTTCAAAAGGACATAAGCATATTGGTGAAATGGGCCGATAGGTTCGACCTCAGAATGACCCGGGGCCGGCCTTGGGGAGCATGCACACTCTCAATGCCGGGGAAGTCAGTGCGTTTGATAGAGCCATTTCTGGGATGTAGGGAATTGTGGGAACTGCAGTCACCATGGGCAGATGTTACTAAGTGTTTTATTGCAGGTTGATTGTCAGTAACCCAAAACGTGAACTCCTTTTCTTTCTCCACATTTGCTGTCTGATGTGCTGTGTATTTCCAGCATTTTCTCTCTTTACTTCAGATTGCCACTATCCACATGATGTTGTCAGTGAATTGCTGCAGGTGTTGCTCACAAAACCAAGGTCAGAAACACAAATTGACAAATGAAGAACACTTTTGAATCAGAGTGGATGTTGGATGTGGAAGCCGTTCCTCGCTTACTTTGAAGGTATGTTCTTGTTGGCTGATTTAGAACTGGAGAGTAGAGAGAGGATAAGGCGGTGGGTTTAACCGCGAGCACTTTTGAGAACAGTAGGGCCCATGCATTTCTGATAAAAGGTCATTTACTGTTTCTTGGACAGTAACAGAGACTGACAGGAAGTATATTTCACATTCACATGTAACAGCAGAGAGTGACAGATGGTGTTAATTCCACCCACACTCATATACTGTAAGAGAGATTGATGGAGAGTTAATTAATCGAATCATAGAATGATTACAACACAGACGGAGGCCATTCTGCCCATTATGTCTATGCTGGCCTTCTGAAGGAGCAAATCATCTCTTGCCACTTCACCGCCTTTTCCACATAGCCCTGCATATTTTTCCTTTTTGGATAATAAACCAATTCTCTCATGAATTCCTTGATTGAACCTGCCTCTACTACATTTTCAGGCACTTCTCCTATCCGGTCACTGCATGATAAGGTTTTTCCTCATGTTGCCATTGCTTATTTTGCCAGTTACCTTAAATCTGTGCCCATTGTCCCTCCACCTTTACAGCAATGGGATAAAAAGTCTTCCTGTCTACTCTGCCACACTCGCAGTAACAGAGACGGACAGAAAATTAATTTCACACACATTCAGTAATGCAAATTATTAGACTTTTTATTCAAACACACTTACAGTAACTGACTCTAACAGAGAGTTAATTTCACACTCAGATTCAGTAACAGACATTGACAGGAAGACTATTCCACATTCACGCACAGCAACCAAGACTGTCAGAAATTTAATTTCACACTTACTCTCAGTAACTGAGACTGGCAGAGAGTGAATACCACACTCATAGCATAATTGATACTGACAGGTACAGAATTAATTCTGCATTCTTGTACAGCAACAGAGTTTGACATGTAAGGTATGAATTCCACACCCACAGTCAATACCAGAGACTTAATGATAGCAATTTAATTCTTCACTCACATAACAGAGACTGAAAGTTAATATCTCACTCATATACAGTAACACAGATTGGCAGATGATGAGTGTGGAATTAACTTTCTTGAAGTAGCAGAGCCTGAAAGGAGTTCTTTCCATGGCCCGATACAGTAACCGAGACTGACAGATACAGAATGAATTCCACCTTCTGATACAGTGACAGACACTGACAGAGTTAATTCTATATTCACCTACAGAAACAGATTATCATACAGAGTTAATTTCACACTCACGTACAGTAACCGACATGATTGGATAGAAAGCTAAATCCGCGCTTGCATACGTAACAGAGATTGAAAGTTAAACTTAACACAATAGGAAGGATCTGAATGCATTGGGGAGAGTGCAGAAGAGATTTATGAGAATGAGTCCAGGGATGAGGCACTTCAGTTATGAGGAAAGATTGGGACTGTTTTCCTTGGAGAGGTGAAAGCTAAGAGGAGATTTGATAGAAGTTTTCAAAATCATGAGGTGTGTGGATAGAGTAGATAGAGAGAAACTTACTGCTTGTAAACGGATCGAGAACCAGAGGGCATGGTTTTACAGTGTTTTGCAAAAGAAGCAAATGCGAAGTGAGAAAAAACTTTTTCACACAACGAGTAGTTCGGTTTTGGAATGCACTGCCTGGAAGTGTAGTGGGGGCAGGTTTGACTAAGTCATTCAAGAGAGCATTGGATGATTATTTGAATAGAAACAATGTGCAGGGTTATGGGGAAAAGGCAGGAGATTGGCACTAAGTTAAAATGCTCAGAGAGCCGGTGCAGGCACGATGGGCCAAATGGCCTCCTTCTATAGCGTAACAATTCTGTGATTCTGTGAATTCACACTCACAATAACAGAGACTGACTGATAGAGAGTTAATTCCACACACTGAGCAACAGAGGCTGACAGATTGTTTGTTTATTCCTCAATCACACACAGTAACACAGGCAGACTAATATGAGAGTGTGGAACTAACTCTCTTACTTTCACTCAGTCTCTGTTGTTGTAAGTTAATTCATCACTGAAATAGTAATGGAAATTGACAGGTCCTTAATTCCACTCTCAGATGTCACAACAGAGACTGGGAAAGAGAATTCCATATTCACAGTAACCGAGACTGACGGATACAGAGTTAATTCCACACTCACGTACAGTAACAGAGACTGACGTAAGGAGTTAATTCCATATTCTCATACAGCAAGAGGCTAACAAAGAGTGAATTCCACACTCATATACAGTATCACAGGCTGTTCGAGAGTTAGTTCCACTCTCATAACCGTAAAAGAGACTGACAGAGATTTAAAGTACACACTCACATTCAGTGAGTGATGGACAGAGAATCAATTCTACACTCACATGCAGATCAGACTGAATTACTTCCACACTGAAATACAGTAAAAGAGACTGACAAACAGAGGGTCAATCCCACACTGACAAATTAAAAATATAAGAAAGAGAAGCAGGAGGAGGCCATTCAGCCCATTGGGCCAGCTTTGCCATTCATTGAGACCATGGCTGATCTGATTGTGGCCTCAAACCCACTCTCCCACCTGCTCTATAACCCTTGACTCTCCTGTTGATGAAAAATCTGTCTAACTCAGCGTGAATATATACAATGACCCAGCCTCCACTGCTCTCTGAGGTGGAGAATTACAAAGATTAAGGACACTCTGAGAGAAGAAATTCCTTCTCACCTTCTTCTTAAATGGGAGATGTTTATTTTTAAACTGTATCCCCTGGTTCTATTTTCCCCACAAATGGAAACACTCCTCTCAACATCTACCCTGTCAAACCCCCTCAGAATCTCATATGTTTCAATGAGATCACCTCTCATTCTTCGAATCTCCTATGTGGATCAGCCCAACCTGCTTAAACATTCCTCATAAGACAACTCCTTCATCTCAGGAATCAGTCTAGCACCTCTGTGAATTGCCCCCTATGCAATTATATCCCCCTTTAAATAAGGAGACTCCAACATAACACAGGACTCTCGGTGTAGTCTCTCCAATGCTGTGTAGTTGTAGCAAGACTTTCCTACTTTTATACTCCCCCGCGTCTCTCCCCCCCCCCCCCCCCCCCCCCCGGGAATGAAGGCCAACATTCCATTTCCCTTCCTAATTACTCACTGCAGCTGCACATTAACTTCTTGTGATTCATGTACAAGGAGATCTTGATCCCTCTGTACTGCAACATTCTGCAGTCTCTCTCCACAGTATCACTGCATCGAAGGAGGCCATTCGGCTTATCAAGTCTGCATTGGCTCTCTGAAAGAGCATTCTACCTAGCGCCATTCTCCTCCCTTGTCCCCGTAACCTTGCACGTTCTTTCCTTTCAGGTAGCAATTCAATTCCCTTTTGAATATCTCAAGCCAACCTGCCTCCACCACCCTTTGAGGAAGTTTGTTCCAGACTCCAGCCACCATCTGGGTGAAAAAAAAATTAAATTTTAAATGAAACTTTGAGTCAATCTCACATCCCATTTACTCCTTTTGCCAATTAATTTGAGTCTGTGCCTTCTGGTTCTTGATGTTCTATTGAGTGGGAACAATTTGTCATTTATTTACTCTGTCCCTACTCCTCAGGATCTTGATTACATCCCTCAAGTCTCCTTTTAGCCTCCTTTTCTCCAGGGAAAACAGCCCCAACCTCTCCAATCGATCCCCATAGCTACAGTTCTTTATCTTGGAATCATTCTTGTGAATCCTCTGTGTACTCCCTCCAATGCCTTAACATCCTTCCTTAAGTATGACACCCAGAACTGGACACAGTACTCCAGATGAAGCCTAAAAAGAGACTTATAAAAGTTCAACATGACCTCCTTACTCTTCACAGAATCACGGAATCTTGTACTCAGTGCCCCTATTAATAAAGCCTAACTTACTATATGCTTTATTACCTGCTCCCTCAACATGCCCCACCATCTTCAATGACATATGTACATATACAATGCGGTCCCTCTGTTCCTGCACCTCCTTTAGATGGTCTCCCTTTATTTAATACTGTCTTATTATATTTTTCCTACTAAAATGAATCACCTGACATTTCTCTGCATTGAACTTCAGCTGCCACTTGCCTGCCCAATCCGACAACTTGTCTATGTCCTTTTGAAGTTCAAGACTATCCCAATCACAGTTGACAATATTTCCAATCTTCGTATCATCTGCAAATTTTGAAATCATGCCTTGCACACCACAGTCTAGGCCATTAATATATATATCATTTGAATAATGTGTTGTTTTTCTATTATTCCCATCAAATTTTCCCACATTGTATTTCATCTGCCAAATGTTTGCCCACTGATTTAACCTTTCTATATCCTCTTGCAGACTCGTTGTGTCCCCCTCACAATCTGCTTTTCCACCTATTTATGTATTGTCTGAAAATTTGGTGATGCTCTCCCCCCTCATCTGAGTCATTAATATAGATTGTAAATAGCTGAGAACCCAGCACTGATCCCTGTGACACTCTACTGGTTACAGTTTGCTAACCTGAAATTGACTCACTGCCAGAGAGTAACAGAGACTGACAGACAGAGAGTTAATTACACACACATTATTATAGATTGACAGAGAGTGATTTCCACACACACGTAGTGTAACATTGATTGATAGAGTATTAATCCTGCACTCACACACAGTAACAGATTGACAATGTTTGTGCCACACTGACACACAGTAATGGAGACAAAACGATTGAGTGTTAATTCCAGGCTGTCATACAGTAACAGAGACCAACAGATAGAGAAATAATTCCACACACATATAAAGTAATGGAGACTAATGTAGCATTAATTGTGCACTCATGTACAGTCACAGAAACTGAGAGAGAGTTAATTCCATATTCAGTTACGGCAATAGAGACTGAGGAAGAGATAATGCTGCCCTCATATACAGTAACAAAGACTGACAGTTAATTCCACTCTCACATGCAATAATAGAGATAAACAGAGAATTACTGCCCCACTCACAAACAGTCATAGAGAGTAACAGAGACAGAATTAATTCCACCCTCACATACACTAACAAGATGGACAGAGAGGTAATTCCACCCAGAAACACAGTAACAGAGACTGACGATAGAGAGGTAATTGTGCACTCATGTACAGATTGACAGATACTTGGAATTAGTTCATTCTAGATTCACATACAATATCAAAGATAGACAGATAGAGAGTTAATTCCACACTCTTGTACAATAAAAGTCACCAAGATCTCGTTGAAGAATTCACCTGACATGCATCATATAGTCTTTTCATTGTTTCATCATATTTTCTATTTTCTTCTTCATCGAAGGAGCTCTGGCTTTGGTTACCCTCCCTTTCCCCCCTCATTGGAATGTACCTAATCTGTACCTGAAACATCTCCTCCTGAAAGATCACTCATTGCTCTGTTACAGATGTCCCTGTCAGTCTTTGGTTCCATTTTACTCTGGCTAAACCCCCTCTCCTCACATTGAAGTTAGTCCTCTTCCAATTTAGAAGTTCTACTTTTGATTGCTCCTTGCTCACCTCAAGCTTGTGATACGATGATCACTCTTACCCAAGGGTTCACCCACAGACACTTGGTTCACGTGGCCAACCTTGGCCCACCTCATTCCCCAGCACCAGATCCAGCAATTCCTCCTTCCTAACTGGACTGAGAACATTCTGGTCGAGGAAGGTCTCCTGAACACATTTCAGAAACCCCTGGATATCACCACTCTACAGCTCTTGTCGCTGGTTAAAAATAAGGGGTTGCCCATTTAAGACAGATGAGAATTTTTTTTCTCTGACAGGGTCTTGAGTCTTTTGGACTCTCGTCCTCAATGGTGCTGGAAGCAGAGTCTTCGAATATTTTTAAGGCAGAGGTTGATAGGTTCTCGATAGGCAAGGGTGTGGGGGGGAGGTGAAATCTTATCACGGGTAGGCACGAATGTGGAGTTGAGGTTACAATCAGATCAGCCATAATCTCATTGAATAGTGGAGCAGGCTCGTGGGGCCGAGTGGCCTCCTCCTGCTCCTAATTCATATCTTCCTATGTTCTTAGACACCTCTGTGATTTACCTGCAGATTTGCTCCTCTATCTCTCTCTCACTATTTGGAGGCCGATTTAATATCCCCATGAGTCTGATCATCTCCTGACTATTTCTCAGCTCTAACAAATGAATTCTGCCCATTTCCGGTCAAGGACATTGTCTCTTCCCAATATTACAGTGATTTTCTTAATCCCGCTAACCCACTTCCTTTTTTCCCTTCTCTATATTTTCTGAACAGTTTGTATCAGTGAATATTCAGCACCAGTCCTCAGCATTTTTAAACCCCATTTTCGTCATTGTCTCTACATCATTTTCCCACGTGGCTATTTGTGCTTCTAGCTCAGCGACATTATTCACCGCACTTTGTGCGATTACACACATGCATTCTGAACCTGTCCCTGTATTCCTCTTAGAATCCTTCTTCATCTACTCCTATTTTATATGGTCCTATTTCCTTCTCTAGTTATTTCTCCTTTCTCCTTCGATATACTGATGCCCACACCCCCCTGCCAATTTAATTCAAACCCTCTCCAACCACTCGAGTGAGCCTATCCATGAAGGCATTGGTCCCAGTCTTGTTAAGGTGCAACTTGTTCCTTTTGATTAGGTGTTTCCTGCCCCAGAACTTGTCCCAATATCCCAAGAATCTGAATCCCTCCCTCCTGCACCAGCCTCAAGCCACATATTGATGTTCCCTATCTTTACATTTCTACCCTCACTAGCACGTGGCACTGGCTGTAATCCCGAGATTACTCCCTTTGAGGGCCTACTTTTTAACTACCTCCCTCGCTGCTGGAATTCTGACGGAGGGACCTCAATACCTGTCCTCCCTGTGTCATTGATACTGACGTGTACCACAACCTCTGGCTCACTCCCTTCCGCCTGCAGAATGTTCTGCACCTTCTCCGTGATGTCCTTTACCCTGGCACCAAGGAGACAGCACACCATGTGGGACTCTCAATGACAGTGACAGAAATGGCTGTCTGTCCCCCTGACTATGAAATCTCCAATAATGACCACATTTCTACTCTTTGCAGTTCCCTCCTGTGCAGTTTCTTGCCCATTGATGCCATGGTCTGGACTGCATTCCTTCAGGGTGTCACCATTCCCAGCAGTCTCCAATGCTGAGCACCGGTTTGACAGTGGCACATACCTGAAGACTCCTGCACATTCTGCCTCTTCCTACTCTTTTGATGTCCACCCATCTACTATCCTGAATCATCTCTTTCCGTTTGGAGTGTTCACCTCCTGGAACGTACGATCCAGGAAACGTCATCCTCCCTGATTCTCCACAATGACTCCAGCTGCCCCTCAAGCTCGGAAATCCTGAGCTCGAGCTCAAGCAGCTAGAGACACTTCCTGCTCATGTGGCCCCCAAGACACATGAAGTGTCCTGAGGCTCCTGCATGGGGCAGGAACTGCAAACAACAGGTCTCAGCTGCCCATCCATGATCGAAAATAAACCCCTATTCCCTCTTTTAGAATCTAATTAGTAACTTGTTTAAATTATTAATTTTATTAAATGCCTCTTGACCTGCTCTGCACTAATACTCTTATTATACTTACACTTACTGTTATACTTACCCTGATTGTAATGTTTAATTTTCCAGCTCCTATTTATCATGCTCTGACTATTTATTTTAACCATGGCCGGTTTGCTCCAACCCCTCCCTCACAGCTCTTTATCCCCCCCCCACCGCTCTCACTCTTCTCTCCTTCTCTCTCTCACTGCTGCTCTCGGGCTGCTCTGCCGCTGCTCTTTATCCACCCTCCAGCTTCACTCAGCTCTCACTCTCACTCTCGGCTCCTCCACAGTCCCACGTTTCTGATGTTTAGGAAATTCTCTGATCTTTGCTCCAAGATGGATGATCTCATTTTGAACACCATCGGCCACGGTTTTTTTCACTCACTGAATCTGTCAGTGATGCTTTGAAACTTGCTGCTCCCACCTACACTTCTAACCATGTCACCTAACCTAGTGTCATCAGCAAACTTGGATATAGTCTGGAAGTTATTAAAATGTAAATGAGCTCAGGGAATGGGAATAGAACAGCCGCCTGACGTGACAGAGAATCAGTTGTGTATGTATCCCTCCACCCTGAAAAACACACCGCTCGCCACCACTTTATCCTTTCTTCCCCTTATTCAGTTTTGTAACCATGCTGCCATTGCCCCTGTATTCCCATCTGCTTGAATTTTACTAACAAATCTATGATGTGGGATTTTTGCAAAGCCTTTTGCAAGTCTGGACACAATTCATCAACCTCGCTCCCCCGGTCAATGTTGTCTGAAACTTCATCAAATAACTTCATTATGTATTTCAGTCATGATTTTCTGTTAACCAATCTGTGCTGGCTGTCATTTATCAACCCATGTTCTACCAAGTGACAATGAATTTTGTTCCGGATTATTGTCTCTAAACCTTTCCCCACCACCAGCATGAGACTAACTGGTCTGTAGTTACTGGGTTTATCCCTCTGGCTTTACTGGGTTTGTCCATCTCTGGTGCTTTACCTGAGTGTGTGATTGGTTATTTAATTATCACTCGCCAGTCCTGTGTCAGGATTACATTAATTCTGTACATCAGTTTCTCGTCTCTCCTGGCCTATGTCAGCATGACATTGAATTTGTTTCACTCTGAAACGTGATCTGTGAGAGTCTGGCAGTCATTTTCAGACTGTTAGTCCTTGGCACTCTTTGGTAATATTGCATACATTTTGTATCTGCCAATCTGTGACACTGTCATTATGAGAAACATTCTCAAACTGTCAGTCTCCATTACTGCCTGTGAGCATTGTATTATTTCTGTGTCTGACAGTCTGTTGTTCTCCAGGTGAAATTGTAAATCCTGATGTTCAGAGAGATTTGAGTGAACTTGTATATGTATCATGGGAAGATAGCATCCAGAAATCAATGTGGAAGGCACTAGCATGTTAGACTTTATGACAAGGGGATTGGAGTACAACAGTAAGGAAGACTTACTACACTTCCATACGGCTTTGCTGAGACCACACATGCAGCATTTGGCACTGTTTTTTGTTTCCATATCTAAGGAAGGATATATTTACATTGGAGGCCATAACATAATTGGTCGCTGTGATGAGACGTTTGTCCAATGATGAGAAGCAGTGTAAATTGTTTTCATATTCTCTGGTTATTGGAAGTAGAAGTGATCTCATCCACACGTGCAGGATTACAATGGAGCTTGACAGGTTAGACACTGAGAGGTTGTTTGTCTTGGCTATGGAATACGGACATACATATGAATTCGGAGCAGGAGTCGGCCACCCGGCCCCTCGAGCCTGCTCCGCCATTCAGTAAGCTCATGGCTGATCTGAATGTAACCTCAACCCCACATTCCTGCCTTCCCCAATAACCATTCACCCCCTTGTTAATCAAGAAACTATCCAGCTCTGTCTTAAAAATATTCAAAGACCCTGCTTTCACTGCCGTTTGAGGAAGACAGTTCCAAAGCTTCTCAACCCTCTGAGAGAAAACATTCTCCTCATATCTGTCTTAAATGAGTGACCCCTTATTTTTAAACAGTGACCCGTAGTTCTAGATTTTCCCACAAGAGGAAACATCCTCTCCACATCCACCCTGTCAATACCCCTCAGGACCTTAAAGGTTTCAATTGAATCACCTCTTACTATTCTAAATTCCAGTGGATACAAGCCTAACCTGTCCTGCCTTTCCTCATAGGACAACCCCTCCCTTTCCTGGTATTAGTCTAGTAAACCCTCTCTGAACTACTTCTAACATATGTACATTTCCCTTTAAATAAGGAGACCAGTACTGTATACAATACTTCTGAAGAGGTCTCAGCAATGCCGTGTACAACTCAAGCACAGCCTCCCTACTTTTGTAATCAATTTCCCTCTCAATAAATGATAACATTGTATTAGCTTTCCTAATTACCTGCTCTACCTGCATACTCACCTTTTGTGATTCATGCACCAGGACACCCAGACCCCTCTGAATCTCAGAGCTCTGCAATCTCGCACCATTTAGATAATAAGCTTATTTTTTATTCTTCCTGGCCAAAAGGAAAGATTTCACATTTGCTGACCTTATACTCCATTTGCCAGATCTTTGCCCACTCACGAAATCTATCTATGTCACTTTGTAGCCTCCTTATGTCCTCTTCACAATTTACTTTTCTACCAACTTTGTCTCATCAGCAAATTTAGCAAACATTCCTCCGGTCCCTTCATCCAGGTCATTTATATAAATTGTAAAAAGCTGGGGTCCCAGCACTGATCCCTGTGGCACACCACTCATCATATCCTGCCAACCATAAAAAGACCCATTTATGCCAACTCTCTGCACCGTTAGCTAGCCAATCTTCTATCCATGCCAATATGTTACCCCCTTCACCATGAGCTTTTATTTAATGCAATAACCTTTGATGTGGCACTTCATCAAATACCTTCTTGAAATCTAGGTACAGTTCATGGACTGGTTCCCCTTCATCCACAGCACATGTGACTCCTTCAAAGAACTCAATTAAAATGGTTAGACATGATGTCCCTTTCACAAAGCCATGTTGACCCTTGAATTTTTCTAAGTGCCCTGCTATAACTTCCTTAATAGCTTCTAAAATGTTCCCTGTGACAGATGTTAGGCTAACTGGCCTATAGTTTTCAGCTTTCTGTGTCCCTCCCTTTTTGAATGAAGGAGTTATGTTTGCTATTTTCAAATCTAATGGAACCTTCCCTGAATCTAAGGAAGTTTGGGAAATTAAAACCAGTGCATAAACAATCTCACTAACCACTTCTTTCTAGACCTTCGGGTGAAGCACATCTGGACCTGGGGATTTGTCAGCCCGCAGCCCCAACTATTTGCTCAATACCACTTCCCTGGTGATTGTAATTTTCCCCAAGTTCCTCCCTCCCTTCCATTTCCTGATTTACAGCTATTTCTGGGATGTTACTTGTGTCCTCTACAGTGAAGAACGAAGCAAAATACCTGTTTAATTCACCCACCATTTCCCTACTTTCCATTATCGATTCCCCTGAATCTAGAACATGTGGGCACAATGTCAGCATAAGGGGTTAATCATTTTGGACTGAAATTTGGAGAAATTCTGCACTCTCAGCGTGTGAATATTAATACTTCTCTGTCCTAGTGAAATATGGATGCTTCATCCATGAATATATTTAAGGATGATGCAGACAGATTATTCAGTGAATCAATGGATATGGGGTGTAGGCAGGAAAATCTAGTTAGGCAGAAGGTCAGGCCTCTGACCTTATTTTGTTTGCTATGATATTGCCCCTTAGTGAGTGAATTATTTGGTGTATTTCATTCTTTGGTATGATGTATGAGTGGTTCGGGTTCTGCAAGTCAGTCTCTGGTACTCTATCTGAGTATGAATATCCTTTTATTTTTCTATTAGTCTCCCACTCTGAATAAGAGTGAGTGATTTTTTTTTCCCATCAGTATCTGGTACTGACTGTCAGCTTGAGATTCATTCAACATCTGCCAGTGTTTTATATTCCATGTGAATGTGGATCTAACTGTGTTTTTCAGTGCGAGTAGTTGCAATTAATTCTGCATCTGTCAGTATCTGGAACTGAACAGGGCTATGGGATTCATTCCGTATCTTACAATCTCTGTTAATGAATGTCAGTAACATTCATTTTGTGTGCATTATTTTCCGGTACTGGAATTGATGGCGGGATTTAATATTTAACTGTTATTCCCTGGTACTGCATGTGAATTTGTGTCACATCCTGTATCAGTCACTATCTTTGTGTGTGTCTGTATGTGTGTGCAGGGTTCATTCTGTATTTGTCAGCATCTGGTACTGAATGGGAATTTGGAATAATGTAATTTAATATGTGTCTACATCTGGGGCAGAGAGTTACTGTGGGATTAATTGTATATCACTCGGTTACTGGAACTGTGTGTGAAAGTGGGATTCGTACTCTATCTATGTGACTTGGGAGCTGTATGTGAGGGTACTTTACTTCCATATCTGTATTTAATAGGTATCTCAAGAGTGGTCGGCAAAGCCATTTATTTCACATTGTAGACTGCAGCTCAGGGTTAACCTGATTATTGTGATTGGTTCTAAGATCACACATAAGCCAAATTGGGTAAGGATTGGGATGAGAGGTTTCCTTCCTGACAGGTATTAAGATGGGAATCATTTACAACACCATGCCTGAGATAACTATTGAGTACAAATCCAGAATTAATCCCAGAGTCATAAGCAACATCAAAGATTGAGAACAATAAAATACACCCCACATTCACACAGAAAACTGGACATGGTGAACTACTGGACAAACCCTATACGTTACCAGGCACGGATAAACTGCCCAATAGACAGACAGCACCAGAGACAGACAAATGCAGAATGAATCCCACATCTCACACTGAGAACAAAACACTTGCACACCTGCAGTTCTACTGGCAGGCTCAAAAAGTGTCCAGACACTCATACAATACCAGAAAATACAATATGCAGTCTGAATATGACACACATATATTGTACCAGAGAATGAGAGACATAGAATGACTCCAACACTCACTTTCAGCTCCAGAAGCTGACTGATAGAGCAAAATCCTTCCACATACAGTTCCACTGACAGTTTCAGAATGTAACCCACCTCTCTCAGTATCAGAAAATACTGATACAGATAGGAATGGAATATAACACAAATATACTGTCCAAGAGAGTGACTGTCAGAATAAATCCAAACATATTGGCAGTTCCACTGATAATGTCTCCACACTCACATACAGTAACCAAGACTGACAGCTTCAGAATGTCTCTCAGTTTCACACAGTACCAGTGAGTGACATAGATATTGAATCCCATATTCACAAAATGGGCCAGAAAAGGGCAGTGAAGAATGTATCTCACTCTCAAATACAAAACAACGGTCTGTTGGTTTCAGCACAACATTATAACCTCTGCTTGGTATGACAAAATATTATGAAATGTCATCTTCACCGTTAGTAATTCCAAATACCTCCCTTCGCCGTCCAATAAAATGTGAACGGTTCTTGTCTGTCCTGTCGCTCTCTGAGTGTGCTGACATCTACTGGCCAGAGCTGAGAAGTGCAACAGAGCGGAACTTTTTTTAAATTCAATGGATATGAGATTCGCTGGCTGGGCCATCATATTTATACAACCGGGAACACGTTTGTACTGCAGGGAAGCATTTTACACAACAACAAAGAACATTTCTCAACACCAGAGAGCATAATTCCACAGCAGGAAATATACTCTAAACATGTGAAACACTTTAACACCATAATGGAACAGTAGACATTAAAAGACTAAGCAGCAGAGTGGCGCAGCGGGAGCGTGCTGGGCCCATAACCCAGAGGTCGATGGATCGAAACCATCCTCTGCTATTTACATTCTCATTAATGTCAAAAGGGAGTATTTCCTGTTACCCACAAGCATGTCCGTTATTTACATCAGCTTCCTGCAAAAATGCAATCTTCAACAAATCTCTGATATGGTGTTTATTCACAGAGGGACACAAGCTGCAAATACTGTGAACTCATCCGAGCCGATTCCCTCAGCCCATTGACCCCAAAGAACTGGCACAGACGCAAATGGCCGGAGTGGCCACCTCCTCTTCACTATCACTGTATGATTATCCGAATACAAAAAACTATCCTCTTAGATGGAAACAACATCGTGAAGGTCATAATTTTTAAAGGTAATTCACGGGATGTCGGCTTCGCTGACTGGGCCGGAATTTTTTGCCCATCCCGAGTTGCCCTTGAGAAGGTGGTGGTGGCTGATTTCTTGAACCGCTGCATTCCGTGTGGTGTAGGTACACCCACAGTGCTGTTAGGAAGGAAATTCCAGGATTTTGACCCAGCGACAGTGAAGGAACGGCGATATATTTACAAGTCAGGATGATGAGTGACTCGGAGGGGAACTTAGCCGCAGGTTTTCCGATCTATAGGACACCCTGCAGTAATTCGCCATCTTTATTTGAACAGCAGCGTCCTCCCTGAGACATGAACCACCGAGAAGGACAAAACCATCAGCATAGCGGAGACAGCATCGCACCAAATACACAGTTCATCATTATCTGGACAGAAATTGTCATTCCTTCTTAATCACTGGTTTAATTTATGGAATTCCGTCCCCGTTATTAATAATATTAATCATAATAATTAACCATAATTATCATAAAAGTTTCATTCCTTCAGTACAGATTACACTAAATTATTATTTGAGTGCCTCTGATTGTTTCCTGTCTTGTTGTACCTGTTAATAGCTGATGGGAATTTAACGTGCTCAGTTTACCGCGCATTCCATCCTTATTGGCCTTACTTGAGATGATAACCAGCATGTATGCGACCTTTCTGCTCGAACTGAATGTCTGTCTCTAACATATTGCAATCACTCATTGCCAGATGCTCATTCACTATCATATTGTTAAGTCATTCGAAATTCCGGTGAGTCTAGATCCAACCTTATCAACCCTTCCTCGTTAGAAAACCCCCTCAGCCAAGGGAATATCCCAGTCACCTTTCTCGGGAACTGTCTTCAATGCAAGTATATCCATCCTTCAGTAATCAGGCCAAATCAGCACCCATTATTCTAGGTGTGGTCTCGCCAATGTCCTGTACAGCTGCAGCAAGGCTTCTCCGCTTTTCTATTCCAGTCCCCTTGCAATTAAGACCAACATTCCACCTGCCCTCCTAAGTATTTGATGCACCTAAATGATAACTTTTTTTCAATGATTCTTATACAGCGGCACCCATATCCATCTGTACTGCAGCATTCTGCAATGTCATCTAAACATTTTTTGTAATTCTTGTACAAGGATCCCTCTGTACCACAGGATTCTGCAGTCTCTCTGCATCTCAGTAATATTCCTCTCTCCTATGCTTCTTGCAGAAGTGGGCAACCTGACATTTTACTACATTGTACTTCCATTTTATCCCCACTTACTTGAACATCTACATATCTATGCAGACTCTTTCTCCACCCTCCGGTCTCACTCAGCTCTAACTCTCAGCTCCTCTGGCATAGTCCCAAGTTTCTGACTGTTTAAGAAGTTCTCGGATCTTTCTTTTGTTCAAGGTGGATGACTTCATTCTTCCCAGTGTTGACCACCACCGGCCACAGTTTTATTCACTCACTGAATCTGTCAATGGCCCTTTGAAACTTGCTGCTCCCACATACACTAATAACCATGTCGCCTAACCTAGTGTTATCAGCAAACTAGATATAGGCTGGAAGTTATTAAAATTTATAATAAAACAGAAAATGCTATAAAAACTCAGCAGCCCTGGCAGCATCTGTGCAGAGAGGAACAGAGTTAATGTTTGAGTCCGTATGACTCTTCTTCAGAGCTCGCCACTACTTTACACTTTTTGTCCCTTATTTTATTTTGTATCCATGCTGTCGCTGCCCCTTTAATCCCAGCTGCTGGAATTTTACCAAGTTCATTATGTGGGACTTTTTCAAATCCCTTTGGAAGTCCAGACATACATCATCATCCTCACTTCCCTGGTCAATGTTCTCTGACACGTCATCAAAGAGCTTTATTAAGTATTTCAGTGCTGATTTTCTGTTAACCAATCTGTGCTGGTTATCATTTATCAACTCATGTTCTACCGAGTGACAATGAATTTTGTTCTGGATTATTGTCTTTAAATGTTTCCCCACCACCAGCATGAGACTAACTGCTCTGTAGTTACTGGGTTTATCCCTCTCCATTTTAAACACGGATGTAACATGAACAATCTGCAGTTGTTTGGCTTCACTCCCATATCCAGGAAGGATTGAAATATTGTGGCTCGAGTCTCCGCTATTTCCACCCTTCATTCCCTCAGTAATCCAAGGTGTATCCGATGCGGATCGAGCAGCTTTTCTGCTGTGAGCAGTGCCAGCCTTGTGATAGCTTCCACTTTATCTATTTTCATCCTATCCAATTTCCCCACCAATGACATTAGCAGCATCCGCTTGTTTTGTGATGACAGGTTTATTGCAAAGTTTATGAGGCAAATACCAGGGATGGGCCGGTTGTCTTATGTGGTGAGGTTGAACAGGTTAGGCTTGTATCGCCTGGAGTTCAGGAGAGTAAGAGGCAACTAGATTCAAACCTTTAAGATCCTGAGGGATTTGACAGGGTGGAGATGGAGAGCACGTTTCCTCTTGTAGCAGAATCTGGAACTAGGGGTCACTGTTTACAAATAAGGGGTTGCTCATTTCAGACAGAGTTTCTTTTCTATCCGAGGGTCGAGCGTCTTTGGAGCTCTCTTCCTCAAAAGCTGGTGGAAGCAGAGTCTTTGAATATTTTAAAGGCAGAGTTAGATAGATTCCTGATTAACAAGGTGGGGGGGGCGGTGAAAGGTTATTGGGGGTAGGAAGGAATGTGAGGTTGAGGTTACAATCAGATCAGGCAGGGTCTTACTGAATGGCGGAGCAGGCTCGAGGGGCTGAGTGACCTACTCCTGCTGCTAATTAGTTTGTTTGTATGTTCTCATTTAGTACATCAGCCATGCCCTCTCCCCACACAAATCAGCCCCCCTTTCAGTGACTGCCCTTAGGCTGGTAAAAAATCTTCTGTGTTTTCGGTTGTTACCTGCAAATCTTTTCTCAAACGCTCTCTCTTCTGATCTAATTTCCTTTTCCCATCTCTCCTCTGCACTTTCTGTATTCTGCTTGGTTCTGTAATGTATTATGAATCTGACTATTATCATCAGACTTATTTGGAATTCCCACAGAGCACAGGATGTGTAGGCAACAGCTCTCAGCTGTCCCAACATTTCACTGAAATGAATTGTCTATTTAATTAAATTTCTCGTTGTTTAGAGAGTTCCACTCCTTCCCTCTTGTACTTTTGCTGCAGTATCTCGGTTAAAATTACACAGCAGCTCCTTCCCCTCTGAACTTAACCCTCACTTGCAAAAAATTGAATTTTTTAAGTCTTCACTCTGAAATTTACTCTCTCTGTGTTTGAGCTCACAGGTCACTTGAGTTCTTGTTTGTAATTTAATTGCTCCACGTAATTTACCTGAAAGTAAGGTTTGATTTTGAATATCAATTCATTTGCACTGTAATTCCAGTTTATTTCAATTCTATATATCAACAAACTAGAAGTTTGCTCCTAGTTTCTATGTTTTCAAAGGAAAATCTAGAGGTGACTTATTTGTTCTGCAATAACGTGCCTGCTCAACTCAGGTCAATAAATCCTGTTCTAAACAGAACGCTTTATCCAGACAATACATCTACTTGATGAGCTGATGGTGCACGGAGCACTCAGCTTTTACTCACTGATCTTCACAAGAGTTGATTGAGTTTTGATGTTGACTTGTTCGCTGGTGTCGATTTACTCAGACTCTTCACCTGATTTCTGTGCTGTCCAATGAAGCTTTCTCAGCAGAGTTCTCATAATAACTTGACTTTTCCTCATAGGATTTCAATCTTGATGGTTTTTGAACTATTTTATCAAATGATTTTGTTTTGTAAATGTCACAGTCGCTCTCATGATCAGGCAGAAAGTTTAACTGCTGTGTTTTCAAGCAGCCGACAGCTTTATTTGAGATGTCATTGAGACAGCATTTTGAGTTTGACTCCAGTCACAAAATGTTCCGATGAAGCTCAAGGTTCGCTCGAGGAGCAGCGGCTCATCCTTCAATGAGGAACTTTACAGCCTTCCAGTGTGAACATTCAGCTCAACAATATCACTCTGTAAAAACTGCCAACATTCTGATTCCCTTCTGTTCGCAGATGTGGGTTTGAGCTAAAAACAAAAAACTACTGCCAATGCTGGAAATCCAAAACAAAAACAGAATTACCTGGAAAAACTCAGCGGGTCTGGCAGCATCGGCGGAGAAGAAAAGAGTTGACGTTTCGAGTCCTCATGACCCTTCAGCAGAACTAACAGACCCTTCTGCTGAAGGGTCATGAGGACTCGAAACGTCAACTCTTCGCCGATGCTGCCAGACCTGCTGAGTTTTTCCAGGTAATTCTGTTTTTGTTGTGGGTTTGAGCCTCGGTTTCACTGAGATGTTCTGAATTGATCTTTTTCTTGACGTCACAAAGCGCTTTATTATTCAACACGTCTGTCCATTACAGGGGCTGATGGAAGATCCAATCAGTGAGGTGCGCATTCACCCTTTTAAAACATTATTTCAGGGGCTGTGAGCGGCGCTCGCAAGGCCAGTCTTTGTTACACATCCCAAATTGTCCTTGAACTCAGTGGCTTTCTCAACGGCAGTTAGGAATCAAACTCATATGTAGGCCACACCAGGGAAGACATCAGTGAACCACCACTGAGACTATCGTTTAATTGCAGGTTTTAATTATTGAGTTTAATTTCCATCAGCAACTATGGTGGGAAATGAACCCAAGTCCCCGGAATATTTCCACCGCTCCAATGTTTCCCCTTAGAGAGAGACGGAAATATCAAGTCAAATGGACACTAAGTCGTAGCCCCATGTTATTGTGAACAAAAGTATCGAATCCAAGATCTTACAAGAAAAGTCGAAGCAAGCTGGACTCATAACTTCGGTTGGAGAATCACATCAGTGATTCCAGGCAGAGCTTCTGCAAAATCACCGCAATAAGGCGAAAACAGTTGATAAAGTAACGACGAAGCTGGGATTCGAACCCACGCGTGCAAAACTCAATGGATTAGCAGTCCATCGCCTTAACCTCTCGGCCACCTCGTTGCAAAACACAGTCGATTAAACCCCCTTCTAAACTTTTTGCATCCATGAACCGTTGAAATAAATGATCCTCTTTGGTACAGGCCCTGAATATTCAGCCAGATGTGTAAAGATGGAAATGTAGTTTATGTCATTAAAATGAATGCCCATCACATCAGATCAGGGACTGTTGTAAACCGACTGATTTGAATCACTTCAACGCTTCAAACTAACATCCAACATGTTTCTACACAGTGTGAAAATCCACCGCGGAAAGACCGGAACATACAAGCATTTGGTAGCAAAAGGAAACCCCTCCCAGCTCACTGCAAGCACCGGAACACAGCTAAAATGTGGTAAATTAAAATGAAACACTGGGGTTCTCAGCTCTGCTTGTCCTTTCAGTCAAGATTGAAACTGAGTGCAATCAGCCTCCCTCGTGAATCCACAAATAGACAGTTCACTCATTTGATGCATTAGAATAAATTCAGAGTCTCATGGCACGGAGAAACGCTCTTTAAACTTGGCATTCATTTATATCACGTGTGTTGAGGTGATGCATTCCCTGCAATGACTTCCTGGGTGTTCAAACTTGCTCCTGATTTCCGGAACTGCCACCACCTCGAGCGCGAAAGAAAATGCTGCATTAAGTTGGGCTCGTCCGGGAATTGAACCCGGGACCTCAGGCATATTAATTCAAAGGAAAAACCCAAAGCGACCAACAAGCCACCTTCTTAACAAGATGCACTCAAGGAATCATTTCATTGTCACACAAAGTGCATCAATCATAAGCGAATTACAGCTCAGGCTGGAAATATTTTCGAATGTTTTAGAAACCCCGGGGACGACTCCAAATAGTGGAGAGTTTCCCGCCTTATTTCCATTGACTTCAGTTTTGCTGGGGTTCCTTGATGCCACATTACGTCAAATACTTGTTTGAACTCAAGTGCAACCACTTGCACCTCGCGTCTTAAGTTCAGCTGTTTTCTCCATGTTTGGACCAAGGCTCCAATGAGGTCAGGAGCTGAGTGACCCTGGCAGAAAACAAACTGAGCTTCAGTGAGCGGGTTATTGCCGCTTGATCGCACTGTAGAAGACATTTTCCCTCACTTTCTTGATAAACGAGTGAAGACTGATGGGGCGGTTTTTTTCCGGTTGAATTTTCCAGTTTTTTTGTGGATCAGACAGATCTGAGCAATTTCCCACATTGCCGGGTACATGCCAGTCCTATAGCTGCACTGGGACAACTTGGTGAGGGGCGAGGCTATTTCTGGAGCACAGGTTTTCAGGGCTGCTGCAGGAATGGTGTCAGGGCCCAAAGCCTTTGCAGTTACCCGTGCCTTCAGCCATTTCTTGATTTCACTTGGAGTGAATAGAGCTGGCTTAAAATTGACATCTCTGATGCATTCCCCCGGCTTTGAACAAAAGCGGAACTGAGGAAATCACATACGTGGCTCTATGAAACTGATCAGCTAAACAGTGAAAGGTGACAGGGTTTATCACAAGCGGGTTCCATTAATTCAGATACAGATTTGGTGTAAAACTAGCCATGACCAAGTGCGAAACACACATTTTTCTGATCTGCATGCAGTTAAATGTGCTCCCGCTGTGACGTTTACAAACTCGTGAGTTGAGAAACTCTTTCAAGTTACCAACAGTCACAGATTGCAACTTCTTTCGAGTACAATCACAGTTCTTGGTTTTCCGGGAGCGGGACAACAACCCACAACCCTCTGATTCAAAGGCGAGGGTGCTATGAACTGAGCCACAGCTGACACCAGCTCGTGAGTTGAGAAGCTGTAGGCGTTATCTGGTTGAGGTAATTGAGATGATTAATAGGTTTTAATGCGGAGAAACGATTTTCTCTGGCGGGGGAGTGCAGAACAAATGTATATAACCTTAAACTTAGAGCGAAGCCATTTAATAGTGACGTCAGGGAGCAATTCACTCAAAGGATGAAGAAAGCTGTTTGTCGGACAATCCCTGTGTAGCGATTGGCCGAGAGATTATGGCAATGAACTGATGCTTCGTTGGGCTTTGCACCCCCTCTTTATCACGAAAAACTGGAAAACTGGAGGGAACTGAAATGAGGCGATGGCTGTCCTTTGTCATTATGCGATCATGTTCTCTAATGTAAGCGCAGGACTGCAGGTGCCTGTAAAACTAACATCCTTAGTTCTCTGGTTCAATTCTGGCTCGAAGAACGCATTTCTGTCAGCCGAAATAGCTCAGTTGGGAGAGCGTTAGACTGAAGACCTAAAGGTCCCTGGTTCGATCCCGGGTTTCGGCAGCAAATAGCAAATCCTTTCGCCTGAGCGTCGCTAGCCGATGGCGCCGACCGTTTTTGGGAAGGCCTAGTCCCGCTTCTGAGGGTAGGGGTCTCATCCACCGCACACGGAGAGCTCTGTGACCGCTGGTCCACCTTACTTGAATAAAGCTCGGTTTAACCTTTCTTGAAAAAAACATATGAAAAAGCGCTGGTCATATGTTCCCAGCTTCTGGTTCCTCGATCAGTCATTGACTGATTTTAATTTCCTGAAAATCCGTCTGTTGATGCATTGCATTGGTG